>NC_045435.1:108444735-108591385 GCF_002776525.5 Piliocolobus tephrosceles | reverse complement strand
GCCTATTTGATTCTTCTCTCTTTTCTTCTTTATTAGTCTTGCTGGTGGTCTATCAATTTTGTTGATCTTTTCAAAAAACCAGCTCCTGGATTCATTGATTTTTGGAGGGTTTTTGTGCCTCTATCTCCTTCAGTTCTGCTCTGATCTTAGTTGTTTCTTGTCTTCTGCTAGCTTTTGAATGTATTTGCTCTTGCTCCTCTAGTTCTTTTAATTGTGATGTTAGGGTGTCAATTTTAGATCTTTCCTGCTTTCTCTTGTGGGCATTTAGTGCTATCAATTTTCCTCTATACACTGCTTTAAATGTGTCCCAGAGATTCTGGTATGTTGCATCTTTGTTTTCATTGGTTTCAAAGAACATCTTTATTTCTGCCTTCATTTCGTTATGTACCCAGTAGTCATTCAGAAGCAGGTTGTTCAGTTTCCATGTAGTTGAGTGGTTTTGATTGATTTTCTTAGTCCTGAGTTCTAGTTTGATTGCACTGTGGTCTGAGAGACAGTTTGTTATAATTTCTGTTCTTTTACATTTGCTGAGGAGTGCTTTACTTCCAACTATGTGGTCAATTTTGGAATAAGTGCAATGTGGTGCTGAGAAGAATGTATATTCTGTTGATTTGGGGTGGAGAGTTCTGTAGATGTCTATTAGTTCCACTTGGTGCTGAGTTGAGTTCAATACCTGGATAACCTTTTTAACTTTCTGTCTCGTTGATCTGTCTAATGTTGACAGTGGGTGTTGAAGTCTCCCATTATTATTGTATGGGAGTCAAAGTCTCTTTCTAAGTCTCTAAGGACTTGCTTTATGAATCTGGGTGCTCCTGTATTGGGCACATATATATTTACGATAGTTAGCTCTTCATGTTGAATTGATCCCTTTACCATTATGTAATGGCCTTCTTTGTTTCTTTTGATCTTCGATGGTTTAAAGTCTGTTTTGTCAGAGACTAAGATTGTAACCCCTGCTTTCTTTTTTTTTTTTTTTTTTTGCTCTCCATTTGCTTGCTAGATCTTCCTCCATCCCTTTACTTTGAGCCTATGGCTGTCTCTGCATGTGAGATGAGTCTCCTGAATACAACAAACTGATGGGTCTTGACTCTTTATCCAGTTTGCCAGTCTGTGTCTTTTAATTGGACCATTTAGTCCATTTACATTTAAGGTTAATATTGTTATGTATGAACTTGATCCTGTCATTGTGATCTTAGCTGGTTATTTTGCTCGCTAGTTGATGCAGTTTCTTCCTAGCATCAATGGTCTTTACATTTTGGCATGTTTTTGCAATGGCTGGTACCGGTTGTTCTTTTCCAGGTTTAGTGCTTCCTTCAGGATCAATGTAGGCCAGGCCTGGTGGTGACAAAATCTCTAAGCATTTGCTTGTCTCTAAAGGATTTTATTTCTCCTTCACTTATGAAACTTAGTTTGGCTGGATATGAAATTCTAGGTTGAAAATTCTTTTCTTTAGGAATGTTGAATATTGGCTCCCACTGTCTTCTGGCTTGGAGAGTTTCTTCCCAGAGATCTGCTGTTAGTCTGATGGGCTTCCCTTTGTGCATAACCTGACCTTCCTGTCTGTCTGCCCCTATCATTTTTTCCTTCATTTCAACTTTGGTGAATCTGACAATTATGTGTCTTAGAGTTGCTCTTCTCGAGGAATATCTTTGTGGCGTTCTCTGTATTTCCTGAATTTGAATGTTGGCCTGCCTTACTAGGTTGGGGAAGTTCTCCTGGATGATATCCTGAAGAGTGTTTTCCAACTTGGTTCCATTTTTCCCCTCACTTTCAGGCACACCAATCAGATGTAGATTTGGTCTTTCCACATAATCCCATATTTCTTGGAGGCTTTGTTCATTTCTTTCTCCTTTTTTTTCTCTAGACTTCTCTTCTAGCTTCATTTCATTCATTTGATCTTCAATCATTGATACTCTTTCTTCCAGTTGATTGAGTCAGTTACCGAAGCTTGTGCATCTGTCACATATATCTCGTGTCATGGTTTTTATCTCTGTCAGTTCGTTTATGGCCTTCTCTGCATTGATTATTCTAGTTATCCATTCTTCCATTGTTTTTTCAAGATTTTTAATTTCTTTGCACTGGGTACGTAGTTCCTCCTTTAGCTCTGAGAAGTTTAATTGACTGAAACCTCCTCCTCCCAACTTGTCAAAAGTATTCTCCGCCCAGCTTTGATCCGTTGCTGGTGATGAGCTGTGTTCCTTTGGAAGGGGAGATGCGCTCTGATTTTTTGTATTTCCAGCTTTTCTACCCTGCTTTTTCCCCATCTTTGTGGTTTTATCTGCCTTTCGTCTTTGATGCTGGTGACGTATTGATGGGGTTTTGGTGTGGATGGCCTTTCTGTTTGTTAGTTTTCCTTCTATCCATCAGGACCCTCAGCTGTAGGTCTGTTGGAGATTGCTTGAGGTCCACTCCAGACGCTGTTTGCCTGGGTATCAGCAGCCGATGCTGCAGAAGATAGAATATTGCTGAACAGCGAATACTGCTGTCTGATTCTTGCTCCAGAAGTTTCGTCTCAGGGGTGTACCCTGCTGTGTGAGGTGTGAAGTGTCAATCTGCACCTAGTGGGGGATGTCTTCCAGTTAGGCTACTCAGAGGTCAGGGACCCACTTGAGCAGGCAATTTGTCCATTCTCAGATCTCAACCTCCATGCTGGGAGATCCACTGCTCTCTTTAAAGCTGTCAGACAGCTGTCAGACTCCACCCAGAGGTGGAGTCTACAGAGACAGGCAGGCCTCCTTGAGCTGCAGTGGGCTCCACCCAGTTCGAGCTTCCTGGAGACTTTGTTTACCTACTTAAGCCTCAGCAATGACAGGCGCCCCTCCCCCAGCCTCACTGCTGCCTTGCCGTTAGATCTCCGACTGCTGTACTAGCAATGAGGGAGGCTCCATGCACGTGGGACCCTCCAGGCCAGGTGTGGGATATAATCTCCTGGTGTGCCATTTGCTAAGACCCTTGGTAAAGCGCAGTTTTAGGGTGGGAGTTACCTGATTTTCCAGGTGTTGTGTGTCTCAATTTCCTTTGGCTAAGAGAAGGGATTCCCTTCCCCCTTGTGCTTCCCAGGTGAGGTGATGCCTTGCCCTGCTTCAGCTCTCACTGGTCAGGCTGCACCTGCTGACCAGCACCAATTGTCCGGCATTCCCCAGTGAGATGAACCCAGTACCTCAGTTGAAAATGTAGAAATCACCTGTCTTCTGTGTTGCTCATGCTGGGAACTGAAAGCTGGAGCTGTTCCTATTCAACCATCTTGCCTGCCACCCCCTGAAAGCTATTTATTCTTCCCATCCTCTGCAAAAGGTGAAAAGGTTTGTGTCAGCCCTCCCTATACCAAGGGATCTGTTACTATTCATAACTCAGTTTTCTTCATTTTCTTGTGACCTCAGGACTCTCTGACAGCTATAATAAAAGCTATGATTTTGTAGATTATCTCGCTTTTTCTGATTGTTAGGCTAGGGGTAACAGTCTTTTGAGTTCTTCATATCCCAAGTGGAAAAATAACTTACTTTCTAGAACCTTGATTGAGATTAAAATCTACAGATACATTTTGGAAGAATTTCATCTATACAATATAAGCCTTTAAATCAACATATGATCTATTTTAAAATTTTTTGAGTGGTTAACTTGTGAATAATTGTTGCTAGCATAATTGTACTAATATAACATTGCATTAATTGTTATATTAGTATTATAAATAGTACTAATGTTTTAAGTATGCACATTGACTAATGTTTGGGAAAATTACCCTTACTGACATTCTACATCTGCTCTGGAATGATGAGGTGGCAGAGGTACGGAGCAAATTTGAATGCAAGACAATAATACAGTAATAACCCCTTTCTTCTCATTTCACAGGGTGTCATATCAGCTGCTCAAAGACAAATGGCTACCAGTGAGTGACCGATTATAATCCTGGTCTTATCAGTGCTCCAGTTCAGGAATCTTTCTGCTACACATTATACATGGTAATCTATGTTGCAAAGATCTCTTGGATTTTTTTCTTTTTTAAAACAAAAAATAATAATTGCACAAATTTTTCAGAACATCAGTAAGTTCATGACTTGCCAAACTTCTAGTATCTATTCTTATAGCCCAAACTTTCAACCTTGGATTTTTGTGCCCAATCATCTGATAAAAAAGAAGCCTTTACTTTTATAGAGTCTTCTCATATCCATCTTTATTAGTGTTTTCATGTGAGCCTGTCATTTTATGTCACTTTGCCTCTCATATATATTTGAATTCTAGGTAGTCTTTGGGATCTTAACACTAGAAAAATTGTTATTTTTTGTATCAAAATTGGCAAAATGTCTTTAAAATTAAATAATTTGGCAAACAGTCCTTGCCATTCTCTACTTGATTTTTTTTCATTGATATATATTAGATGTGCTTTTTTGGGGATACATGTGCTAGTTGGACATATTCGTATAATCAAGTTAGGGTAACTGGGATATTTACTGCCTTATTTGTCTTTTCTTTACACTAGGAACATTCAAATTATTCTCATCTAGCTATTTTGAAATGTACAATTGATTAATGTTAATTCAGTCACTCTGTTGATCTATTGAACACTAGGTCTTATTTCTTCTATTTAAGCGTATATTTGTATCCATTAACCAGCCTCTCGTCATCCCTCCCTTCCCTCTACTTGATTTGAAGTTACTGAAATTAGAAAACTAAGCCTGGATTTCAAGTTAACTGGTTGATCATCTTACAACTCAAGTCAATGTAGCCAGTGTCATGCAGGAACCTCAATAGCATGAGCTGGGAAACAGGACCCAGACATGAGGAAAAGGAAATATCAAAACTAATAATGGGCAAAGTACCCTACAGAAGGACAGATTCCCTGGGGAAAGGTGGTAATAGCATTGAATAAAATGAAATAAAGTAGCTATAGTCTGACATTTACCCAGAGCTGCTGCTTTCTTTAAACATAGTAAATGAAAGTTTTAAGTTTTCCAAACTTCCTTTAGATTTATGGACTTCTGATGGACTTTTCCTTGAAAAGAAGAGTTCATCAGAACAGTATACTAAAGAATTTTAGTAATTTGCCAAAATAAACAAACAGAAAAAAACAAAAACAAACAACAGTCAGGAAATAAGACTGCAATCAGGCTGTCAGACTCTTGAGTAGGGTTTAGCGAAATATAAACCCCAGGTCAAATCTGACCCGCCACTTGTTTTTGTAAGCAAAATTATATTGGACATAGCTATGTCTCTTCCATTCTCCATGTGCATCCATAGGGATATTTTAAACTGCAAATTTAATCTCATACTTGCTTACTATTTAAAACCTTCCAAAGGCTTCCTACAACTCTAAAATCCTTTATATGACATACAGGGCCATTCATAATATGGCCTCTGCTTACCTCTATAGACTGCACATTTCTCACTATTTCCCGTCTTACACTCTGGTCATATTTTATTCTCTTGCCTGTGGGGTCTTGTACATAATCTTCTCTTCGGCTTTAACAGGATTATCCTTTCTCTTTTTGTGGTTCCAACATAGAAGCCATCATTTCCTTAAGCAGTACCCAGACACTCAAGAGTTCCATATGCTCCCATAAAACCCAGAAGATCTTTTACGAGCAGTGATCACGCTACTGTTTCTTTTGTTTGTGGTATACATCAGGGGTTGCTAAACTACAACATATAGGCCATATCCAAATGCTATCTGTGTACAGTCCAGAAGCTAAGAATAGTTTTCACATTTTTATATAGTTGAAAAAACTCAAAATAAAAATTTCATGACATACAAAAAATTATATGATATTCAAATTCCATTGTCCACAAATACAATTTTACTGGAGCCCCGCCACACTCATTTGTTTATGTATTGTCACACACTGTGAAGGCATTGTAGATACAATCACAAAAGAGAAAGCACTATCCCAGTTTTCACAGAGTTCAGTATCCACAATATCTTCCCCAATGTGTAGCTGAAAGGATGCAGTCAGTAAGTATCTGTGGCATGAATAACAAGTGTAAATAAGGAAGTAAAACTATTTTGCCCAGGAATCAGTTGTAATTCAGCATAAAATTCAGCCAGATTTACCATTTCCTAGCCAAGTTATCATTGCTACTAGATCAGGTCTCCTTTTCTATGACTTGTAGAACAACATTATTCTTAGATTCTTCATAAAGTTTAAATTCCCTCCAATTTCTTCACAGTCTGGAATGTCGCCTAGATTACAGGTTTGAAGATGCTGAAGTGTTCATGACAAAACTTCCCCTGTTATGCCCACAAAGAGTAAATAATGATAGAGGAGCACTTCTGCTCGAAGCTCTGCTTTAAAACAACATTTTGATAAGTTCAAGCACACCTCAAAAGCAAAGCTTATTAAAAAAAAAAGTATATAAAAGCAAGCACCGTGATTAACTATATCCAGATGGGAGAAAAATGTGTTGACATTTCAGCAAGAACAGCCTTCAATTCAAGCCAAAAAAAATCCTCATTTAAACTTTCTAGTCAGCCAAAATTTCCAGCTGCATGGATTCTCTTATGAACAAACAGGCCAACACACAGAATAAGGTCACTGAAGAATGTGCCAGTAATCACAAACTATAATTAAGCGGTAATGACCCCAACCTGAAGCTTTCTTCAGGATTAATGAATACCTGAAAAGCCAGTGGCCCAAGGCGGCCCTCATTCTATCTAGAATGCCCTGGGATAAAGTGAGTGTTATAAACAAAATGTGTTTCCAGCTCATATCATTCCCTAAAGTTATCTTTTCCACTACTGTCTCAGAGTTGGATTTTTATGGCACTCATTGTGAAAAAGGTCAAGTTTAATCAAAGAAAGATAAAGGAAAAACAGCATAGAGGATTTCTTTTGGATGAGGCAGCGGGGATTAGGATAAATTTTACCTAGAATATTTAGCTTTAATTTCCAGCTTTACTCTCCCCCTCAGAATCACGAGGATAAGAATATTTATTATACGTCAGATGAGGCACATAAATTTACTACTATAGTAAAAGTAAAATTAAATTACAATTATTACTGTGAAATGTGATACACAAAATGTAATCACTCAAGTTCAGAGCTCTAAAACAGAGTCAAGAAGCCATTCTAATGACTGCCTGTAACGCCTGTAACCATGCAAAAAAACAAAACAAAACAAAACAAAACAAAACAAAAAAATACCCAGAAACTTATTATAGAAACTTGCCTGGAACTTTTAAACTGGGCCAAACCGCCAGACCACAACATCCTGGAAATAGCTGAATTTCTCTAGCATTGCAGCTCCTCAGTGGCAACAACCAATGAATTATGGACCCATGTGCTATGACAGCTACCTCCACGAATGATAATTCTTTCAAAACAACTTGTGTAATTTCCCTGAGCTTTCTTTTTTTTTTTTAATGCAACAAAAACAAAAACAAAAAACCCTACACTCTTCTGTCTCCTCAGAACATAATTTGGCTTCTAGCTAAATCTGTGTCTCCCAAATTACAATTCGTAAGACCCCAATAAACACCTTGTCTTACTGCTTTGCAGTCTGACTTTTCACCTCTTCTTAGCTGACATTATCAATAACTTTTAAAATCATCATTGCTATGATTTTTAATGCCTCAGTTTAACTGATTAGAAAAAGAAAACAAGATTGTTTTGTAAGTTAGGTGACCATCAAAATATGAGCCCGTATTCATTTGCTGCTTACTCTACAGCAAGCACTTAATAGATACTCTGTCTTTTCCCTTTGAGGTTGAGCATCATTTCCTTTCTACAGTGAGGAATCTGCGATTCAGGATGGTTGAGTAGCTTGCTCTAGGTCATCCTAATTAATGTAAGGGTTGGAATTCAAGCCTAGGTTCTGATTACTCCAAGGCCCAAACATGAAATAATTATGCATTATGACCTTACTTTACTGATAGGAATGTTCTCTGTTAATCATTTAGAAGTGATGAGATTGATTTTTTTTTTTTTTTTTTTTTTTTTTTTTTTTTTTTTTTTTTTTTTTTGAGACGGAGTCTGGCTCTGTCGCCCAGGCTGGAGTGCAGTGGCAGGATATCAGCTCACTGCAAGCTCCACCCCCAGGTTCACACCATTCCCCTGGCTCAGCCTCCGGAGTAGCTGGGACTACAGGCGCCTGCCACCACACCTGGCTAATTTTTTGTATTTTTAGTGGAGATGGGGTTTCACCGTGTTTGCCAGGATGGTCTCCATCTCTTGACCTCGTGACCCTCCAGCCTCAGCCTCCCAAAGTGCTGGGATTACAGGCGTGAGCCACTGCGCCCAGCCTTAAATAGATTTTTGAGGGTAAGAATATCAATAAATAAATGGAGCTGGTGACACAAAATCAAAGTCATTAACTCATTTTAAAGGGGCCCTTTGTGCATATAGGAATTATAGCTGGGAAAAGTTCAGGAGTGATGGAGATTTTAATGTAGGAATCTGCTCTTAGTGCCGTCATCAGGACTCGGTAGTGTTTTCATCTGTTGGTATAAAATGTAGGAGCCCTGAGACAGCTATATGTTCCAAAATATGCTCCACACTCACACTAGCTTCATCTACACCCACCATGTCTGAAATTTCTTTAATAAAGCCTAAGAGGTTTATTTTTTAAATGAGAGGCTTGAAATATGAACATGGCTTTAACAGTCCCGTTAAATTCATCCTGAGCTGAGGGAAAAACTTCTATTGGTACCTTCCTTAAAAGTAATAGTAGGAGGTTAGTTTTACAGACTGAGGAATTAAGTAATGCATTATAAAAATCTTTTATACCAATACCAAGATAAATGAGGGGAGCAGTGGAGAAGAGCCTATTTATTTGTCTGCTGCAGACAAAAATGGAAAAGATGAAAGTAACCAGATATTTAATTCTCTGTTCTCATCTTCTTGGTCCTAAGGAATACGTAAGAAGGTATTCCTTCTTCCTTAGAATAGATAGGACTGTTGACAGAGGGGACATAAAAGATGCTTTGGCTAACTAGCTGTCTGCACTGAACCTTTATTTTTAGCTATGTGTTTTTCTTCTAGGCAGGGTATATTTGGATCTCAGATTCCCTTCTGAAGACACAAATATGAGGTGTCCACTCCACCTCCTCATCACAGCTCCACTCTCTCCCAGTGTTGCCCCTACTCTACCTGCGAGAAGCAGACCTATCTGATCTTACTGGTACTTTTCTTTCAGGGCTGTGAGACCACTGTGAGCCTGACTGCTTTCGCTTATTTAGGAAGACAATCTGTGGTAACATTCAAGCAAGTGAAACAACCTTTCAGGCAAGTCTCAGATACTAGAGTAAAATTGTGTTTGAACCATTGTAAGTTTAAAGCCAAAGTATACTCACTTTCTAAACTAGACATCATATGATCTCTACCACTCTTTTCCTAGGTGAGAAAATCATAAGAATATTTGGGAGGAAAATTCTTAAATTCTCTACCTTACCTTTCCTCATCTTCAAGGTTAGACCATTACAAACACAACCAGAAAAATCCCCCGTTTGTCCAAGAGCTACTAAATTTGGAGAGTAAAGTATAGTGGATGGAGACGAAAGAGTGAAGGAACTGTGGGCATGGGTGACTACCTTTAACCACTTTGTAATAAAAAGGAAGTCTTGCAGACTTTTTCAAAGCAGAAAATTGTCTCACCTTTCAAACACCAAGTTGGCCGAGTTTGCATGACAGATGAGTGACTTAACTTCTCAATGAGTTAAGTCTGTTTCCAAACCTGATGCTGCTGTGGCAATAATGAGAGAAAGATTCTAAATAAAGGGCTACTGAATTTGATATCTTTGCTAAATTGTAAACCATGCATAATCATCTAAGGTCTAGTCCCATCCTAGTCCTAGTCCTAGTTCAGATCCATATCATCCCCAAGGGCCTGGGCTACCCTGGCACAAGAAGAGTGTTGAAGTGGGAATTGAAAAGAGAATATAGAATATAGAGAAAAAGAACTACAATGCTTCTATGCCAGCAATATTTATCCCAGTCCACTAGTGACCCAAAAGCCATTTCCCTTGGCCCACATCTAGTTAGCTATCAATTTTAGAAATTGTAAAAGATCCCAGGTGGAAATCGAGCAACAGGCTTTCCCAGGGGATTCAGTGAGTAGGAACTTTGTCATTTTTGTGTTTGTAGACAATCATATCCTACTTAAGACACTTTTCTAAGCTACTTCTAGTTTGATGATTCCAACCAGAGATGGAAATGTGAACCATCTGTAAAAATGTTTTTAAAATGCATATACTCTCCTCATCCCAGATCTAAGAAGTAAGAATCCTTCAGAGGAGGGGTATCCATATGTGTATTAAAAATAAACACAAATCTCCAGTGATTCCAAAGTATACACCGAGTTCAGAACCATTATTTCAGTCTCCTTAGTTCTTTCTCAAATGAGAAAATCCAAAATTTCTCTACATCTCAGCTGCTACTCTTTGAGAAGTATTAGTTTTTATTCATGTTTTATTAATAATGACTCCTGATAAGGAACATAAAACTCCACACATCCATAGGAAACAGGGCTACCACCTCCCTTATTCAATTAATGCAGCCTAAGATAGTACTTGATTCCCTTTTCAGCATTAGCAAAACCTTTCTAGGCCCCGAATCTCTTTCACTTGTTTCATTATGTGCCATTTTATGGGTCAAGGTTCTTCCATAGGTGCCCTGCATGATTTCTAAAATGATCTTCAAAGCTTACTGTGAAACTCAGTTGATTGATGCCACTTCCTATCTGCTTCCTATCTCTTCGATGTCTTCATAGCTTCTGGCCTGCCATGAGTTTTCAAGTCTGGCTATATAATTATGCTTATTCTTGTATCTTTTCTAGGCATTAGATTAAAAAGGAGGAAATTACAGCATCATTCCAACCTGCTGAGATCAATTGTGATTAAGATTCCCGTGTATCCGCAGCATATTCCATATCTATGCTATTTGTACATTGATCAGCCTCTCATAATTCTACTTATCCATAGTATTGATTAAAATATTGAGACCATGACATCAAGGCTATTTCAAATCAGCTAAATAATCTCCTAGTACTTATGTCACTCCAAAGTGACAGACCAATAAAATAAATTTCAAGGGAAAAAAGACATCAATAACTTGGTTACTACACAACTTAAAATCACCTCATCCTCCGAGATATATGCTATTGATATGTGATGTTTTCTTCGTTGTAAAAAAGGTCACACTAGAAAGATTTTATAGCTCTTGGAAAAAATAGACTATGAGATTGATTATCATGAACCAGTTTGTATCAGAGCCCAACTGAAAGTAAAAGTAATTTATTATTGAATTAAAATCATAATTATGCCACAGACCTTAACATCCATCCATCCATCTGTTCAACTAGTGGATATAAATATAATACTAACTGTGCACAGCACATGCACTATGCTAGGCATGGGAATACTAGAGTAATGACCAAAAAAAAAAAAAAAAAAAAAAAAATTCTGTTCCCTTCAGAGAGCTAATAGTCCAACAGAGAAAGATAAACATGCAAGGAGAAATAACCAAAAAAATCCTAACCTAGACAGATGAGAAGTACTTCTACTACATCATATTCCATTATTATGGCATCATATAATAAAAAGTATCTAGTGAACTTTTTTAATTTCAAAATACTTGTGGATACACACATTTGAGAGGGATATAGAGAAACTAAAATTGTTTTAAGGGAGCACATCCTGAATGAAGTGGCTTGAAATCATGCTATATAAAGACATTAGCAATCACTGGAACTCTTAAGGTTAGAATGTGGCAAAGGAGGATACACCAGTTGGTAGGGTGTTAGGGAGTTGAGCAGAGAACAATGGGTAGATGCAAGAAGAAAGCAGATTTCATCTCAAAAGAAGAAATTTCTTTATATCAAGAGTGTATTAAGATTAAAAGGGGGTCGTGCCCAAGATGGCCAAATAGGAACAGCTCCAGCCTCCAGCTCCCAGCGTGAATGACACAGAAGACACGGGATTCCTGCATTTTCAACTGAGGCACTGGGTTCATCTCACTGGGGTGTGTCGGACAGTTGGCACTGATCTGCAGGTGCAGCCCGACCAGCAAGAGCTGAAGCAGGGCGAGGCATCCCCTCACCTGGGAAGCACAAGGGGAAAGGGAATTCCTTTTCCTAGCCAAAGGAAATTGAGACACAACACCTGGAAAATCAGGTAACTCCCACCCTAATACAGAACTTTATCAAGGGTCTTAGCAAATGGCACACCAGGAGATTATATCAAACACCTGGCCTAGAGGGTCCCATGCCCAAGGAGCCTCCCTCATTGCTAGCACAGCAGTCTGAGATCTAACTGCAAAGAGGCAGCGAGGCTGGGGGAGGGGTGCTTGCCATTGCTGAGGCTTAAGTGGGTAAACAAAACCTCCAGGAAGCTCAAATTGGGTGGAACCCACCAAAGCTCAAGGAGGGCAGCCTGCCTCTGTAGACTCCTCCTCTGGGAACAGAGGATAGCTAAACAAAAAGCAGCAGAAACCTTAGCAGAGGTAAATGCCCCTGTCTGACAGCTTTGAAGAGAGCAGTGGATCTCCCAGCACGGAGGTTGAGATCTGAGAAGGGACAGACTGCCTGCTCAAGTGGGTCCCTGACCCTGAGTAGCCTAACTGGGAGACATTCCCCACTAGGTGCAGATTGACACCTCACACCTCACACGGCAGGGTACACCCCTGAGACGAAACTTCTGGAGCAAGAATCAGACAGCAGCACTCGCTGTTCAGCAATATTCTATCTTCTGCAGCCTCTGCTGCTGATACAAAGGCAAACAGGGTCTGAAGTGGACCTCAAGCAAACTCCAACAGACCTACAGCTGAGGGTCCTGAATGTTAGAAGGAAAACTAACAAACAGAAAGGACACCCACCCACACCAAAACCCCATCAGTACATCACCATCATCAAAGACCAAAGGCAGATAAAACCACAAAGATGGGGAAAAAGCAGTGCGGAAGAGCTGGAAATTCAAAAAATCAGAGTGAATCTCCCCCTCCAAAGGAACGCAGCTCATCGCCAGCAACGGAACAAAGCTGGATGGAGAATAACTTTGACGAGTTGAGAGAAGAAGGCTTCAGTCGATCAGACTTCTCAGAGCTAAAGGAGGAACTAGGTAATCAGCGCAAAGAAACTAAGAACCTTGAAAAAAGAATGGATGAATGGAAAACTAGAATAATTAATGCAGAGAAGACCTTAAAAGAACTGACAGAGATGAAAACCATAACATGAGAACTAAGTGACAAATGCAAAAGCTTCAGTAACCAACTCGACCAACTGGATGAAAGAGTATCAGTGATTGAAGATCAAAGGAATAAAATGAAGCCAGAAGAGAACTGTAGAGAAAAAAGAGTAAAAAGAATAGAAGAAAGCTTCCAAGAAATATGGTTTTATGTGAAAAGAACAAATCTACGTCTGATTGATGTGCCTGAAAGTGACGGGGAAAATGAAACAAAATTGGAAAACACTCTTCAGGATATCATTCAGGAGAACTTCCCCAACCTAGTAAGGCAGGCCAAAATTCAAATTCAGGAAATACAGAGAACGCCACAGAGATATTCCTCGAGAAGAGCAACTCCAAGACACATAATTGTCAGATTCACCAAAGTTGAAATGAAGGAAAAAATGTTAAGGGCAGCCAGAGAGAAAGGTCGGGTTACACATAAGGGGAAACCCATCAGACTAACAGCAGATCTATCAGCAGAAACTCTCCAAACCAGAAGAGAGTGGGGGCCAATATTCAACATTCTTAAAGAAAAGAATTTTCAACCCAGAATTTCATATCCAGCCAAACTAAGTTTCATAAGTGAAGGAGAAATAAAATCCTTTAGAGACAAGCAAATGCTTAGAGATTTTGTAATCACCAGGCCTGCCCTACAGGAGATCCTGAAGAAAGAACTAAACATGGAAAAGAACAACAGGAACCAGCCATTGCAAAAACATGTCAAAATGTAAAGTCCATTGATGCTAGGAAGAAACTGCATCAACTAGCGAGCAAAATAACCAGCTAATATCATAATGACAGGATCAAGCTCACACATAACAATATTAACCTTAAATGTAAATGGACTAAATGGTCCAATTAAAAGAAACAGACTGGCAAACTGGATAAAGAGTCAAGACCCATCAATTTGCTGTATTCAGGAGACTCATCTCACATGCAGAGACAGCCATAGGCTCAAAATAAAGGGACAGAGGAAGATTTACCAAGCAAATGGAAAACAAAAAAAAGCAGGAGTTGCATTCCTAGTCTCTGATAAAACAGACTTTAAACCATCAAAGATCAAAAGAAACAAAGAAGGCCATTACATAATGGTAAAGGGATCAATTCAACATGAAGAGCTAACTATCGTAAATATATATGTGCCCAATACAGGAGCACCCAGATTCATAAAGCAAGTCCTTAGAGACTTAGAAAGAGACTTTGACTCCCATACAATAATAATGGGAGACTTTAACACCCCACTGTCAACATTAGACAGATCAACGAGACAGAAAGTTAAAAAGGTTATCCAGGAATTGAACTCAACTTGGCACCAAGTGGACCTAATAGACATCTACAGAACTCTCCACCCCAAATCGACAGAATATACATTCTTCTCAGCACCACATCGCACTTATTCCAAAATTGACTACATAGTTGGAAGTAAAGCACTCCTCAGCAAATGTAAAAGAACAGAAATTATAACAAACTATCTCTCAGACCACAGTGCAATCAAACTAGAACTCAGGACTAAGAAAATCAATCAAAACCGCTCAACTACATGGAAACTGAACAACCTGCTTCTGAATGACTACTGGGTACATAACGAAATGAAGGCAGAAATAAAGATGTTCTTTGAAACCAATGAAAACAAAGATACAACATACCAGAATCTCTGGGACACATTTAAAGCAGTGAGTAGAGGGAAATTGATAGCACTAAATGCCCACAAGAGAAAGCAGGAAAGATCTAAAATTGACACCCTAACATCACAATTAAAAGAACTAGAGGAGCAAGAGCAAATACATTCAAAAGCTAGCAGAAGGCAAGAAATAACTAAGATCAGAGCAGAACTGAAGGAGATAGAGACACAAAAAACCCTCCAAAAAATCAATGAATCCAGGAACTGGTTTTTTGAAAAGATCAACAAAATTGATAGACCACCAGCAAGACTAATAAAGAAGAAAAGAGAGAAGAATCAAATAGGCACAATAAAAAATGATAAAGGGGATATCACCACCAACCCCACAGAAATACAAACTACCATCAGAGAATGCTATGAACACCTCTACGCAAATAAACTAGAAAAGCTAGAAGAAATGGATAATTTCCTGGACACCTACACTCTCCCAAGACTAAACCAGGAAGAAGTTGAATCCCTGAATAGACCAATAGCAGGCTCTGAAATTGAGGCAATAGTTAATAGCCTACCAATTAAAAAAAGTCCAGGACCATATGGATTCACAGCCAAATTCTACCAGAGGTACCAGGAGGAGTTGGTACCATTCCTTCTGAA
Source organism: Piliocolobus tephrosceles (assembly GCF_002776525.5). Lineage (NCBI taxonomy): Eukaryota > Metazoa > Chordata > Mammalia > Primates > Cercopithecidae > Piliocolobus > Piliocolobus tephrosceles. Next base: position 108,575,961 of record NC_045435.1, on the reverse strand, counting down.
ACTATTCCAATCAATAGAAAAAGAGAGAATCCTCCCTAACTCATTTTATGAGGCCAACAAGATCCTGATACCAAACCCTGACAGAGATACAACCAAAAAAGAGAATTTTAGACCAATATCCCTGATGAACATCGATGTAAAAATACTCAATAAAATACTAGCAAACTGAATCCAGCAGCATATCAAAAAGCTTATCCACTATGGTCAAGTGGGCTTCATCCCTGGGATGTAAGGTTGGTTCAACATACGCAAATCAATAAACGTAATCCAGCATATAAACAGAACCAAAGACAAAAAACACATAATTATCTCAGTAGATGCAGAAAAGGCCTTTGACAAAATTCTACAGCCCTTCATGCTAAAAACTCTCAATAAATTAGGCATTGATGGAACGTATCTCAAAATAATAAGAACTATTTATGGCAAACCCACAGCCAATAGCATACTGAATGGGCAAAAGCTGGAAGCATTCCCTTTGAAAACTGGCACAAGACAGGGATGCCCTCTCTCACCTCTCCTATTCAACATAGTGTTGGAAGTTCTGGCTAGGGCAATCAGGCAAGAGAAAGAAAGAAAGGGTATTCAGTTAGGAAAGGAAGAAGTCAAATTGTCTCTGTTTGCAGATGACATGATTGTATATTTCGAAAACCCCATTATCTCAACCCAAAATCTCCTTAAGCTGATAAGCAACTTCAGCAAAGTCTCAGGATGCAAAATCAATGTGCAAAAATCACAAGCATTCTTATACACCAGTAACAGACAAACGGAGAGCCAAATCATGAATGAGCTCCCATTCACAGTAGCTTCAAAGAGAATAAAATACCTGGGAATCCAACTTACAAGGGATGTAAAGGACCTCTTCAAGGAGAACTACAAACCACTGCTCAGTGAAATAAAAGAGGACACAAACAAATGGAAAAACATACCATGCTCATGGATAGGTAGAATCAATATTGTGAAAATGGCCATACTGCCCAAGGTAATTTATAGATTCAATGCCATCCCCATCAAGCTACCAATGACTTTCTTCACAGAATTGGAAAAAACTGCTTTAAAGTTCATATGGAATGAAAAAAACCCTGCATTGCCAAGACAATCCTAAGTCAAAAGAACAAAGCTGGAGGCATCACGCTACCTGACTTCAAACTGTACTACAAGGCTACGGTAACCAAAACAGCATGGTACTGGTACCAAAACAGAGAAATAGACCAGTGGAGGAGAACAGAGCCCTCAGAAATAATACCACACATCTACAGCCATCTGATCTTTGACATACCTGAGAAAAACAAGAAATGGGGAAAGGATTCCCTATTTAATAAATAGTGCTGGGAAAATTGGCTAGCCATAAGTAGAAAGCTGAAACTGGATCCTTTCTTTACTCCTTATACGAAAATTAATTCGAGATGGATTAGAGACTTAAATGTTAGACCCAAAACCATAAAAATACTAGAAGAAAACCTAGGTAATACCATTCAGGACACAGGCATGGACAAGGACTTCATGTCTAAAACACCAAAAGCAATGGCAACAAAAGCCAAAATTGACAAATGGGATCTAATTAAACTAAAGAGCTTCTGCACAGCAAAGGAAACTACCAACTTACAAAATGGGAGAAAATTTATGCAATCTACTTATCTGACAAAGGGCTAATATCCAGAACCTTTAAAGAACTCAATCAAATTTACAAGAAAAAAACCACCCATCAAAAAGTGGGTAAAGGATATGAACAGACACTTCTCAAAAGAAGACATTCATACAGCCAGACACATGAAAAAATGCTCATAATCACTCTCCGTCAGAGAAACGCAAATCAAACCCACAATGAGATACCATCTCACACCAGTTAGAATGGCAATCATTAAAAAATCAGGAAAGAAGAAGTGCTGGAGAGGATGTGGAGAAATACAAACACTTTTACACTGTTGGTGGGACTGTAAACTAGTTCAAACATTGTGGAAAACAGTGTGACAATTCCTGAAGGATCTAGAACTAGAAATACCATTTGACCCAGCCATCCCATTACTGGGGATATACCCAAAGGATTATAAGTAATGCTGCTATAAAGACACATGCACACATATGTTTATTGTGGCACTATTAACAATAGCAAAGACTTGGAATCAACTCAAATGTTCATCAGTGACAGACTGGATAAAGAAAATGTGGCACATATACACCATGGAATACTATGCAGCCATAAAAAAGGATGAGTTCATGTCCTTTATAGGGACATGGATGCAATTGGAAACCATCATTCTCAGCATACTATAGCAAGAATAGAAAACCATATACCGCATGTTCTTACTCATAGGTGGGAATTGAACAATGAGATCACTTGGACACAGGAAGGGGAACATCACACACCGGGTCCTATTGTGGGGAGAGACGGGGAGAGATAGCATTAGGAGATATACCTAATGTAAATGACGAGTTAATGGGTACAGCACACCAACATGGCACATGTATACATATGTAACAAACCTGCACGTTGTGCACATGTACCCTAAAACTTAAAGTACACAAAAAAAAAATTAAAAGGGATACTCAAGAGATTAAATTTTTATCACTAGATGTGTCTGATCACGTATTGTCTCATCTCTGCAACAATATTGAAAAAGGGTTTCAGCTAAAGAATGGGCCATGGGGTAGAGGGTAAAGATCCTCCCAGACCTGGGATTCTATAAATTGTTCCTTATGTATTAAACTATATTTTTATATATATAATATATATACATGTATTATATATATATATATATATATATATATACACATACACACAAAAACCCAAACTCTCATTTTTAAACATGTTTATTATCCCTTAGTTATAATGCCAAATTTCTTTTATTTTCTTTCAATAGACTGTCTAATCTTATATTGTTATTTTACACTATAGGGGCACACTTTAAATTGTGAATTGAGCAATAATGGAAACTCGCTTTTTATCACAAAATTATGTGATTGTTTTAAATATGTTGTTTGAAAAATAGAAAAAGCTCTTGAAACTTGTGTCAGACCTATACAAGTAAGCCCTGGCCTCTTCCTTTGAGAAACTACACAAAACCTCCATTACTCAATAATTTCTGAAACTCCTACTTTGGAATTGCCTTTGAGAGCCTGCAGCAAATTCTTTTGAATAACTTCAGAAGTAGTAAATTACAATTTTCTGAGGTGCACATTTTGAAATAGCCAAAAGTCATTCAAAGCAACTTCTGAAAAGTAAGATTAGGAGATCAGGTTAATAAATCATAACCTAATTTCTTAGCCATAAATTATTTCTTCTTTCTGTAAAGATTCCCAAGTAATTCTCTCACTAAGCTGTGTTTTTTCTCTCTGCAAGGACAAATGTCCTTGTCTTTTTATACAATATAATTTAGATGTTTTGTTATGATGTCCTTTCAGTGGTTGCACAAGCCTTTTCCATGGACAGGATGTATCTAAATCACCCAATGCCTTTAAAAATCATCGAGGAATCGCTACATCTCAATGGATCCTGGAGTTCTATATTCTGAAAAAGCTACTTATAATTATTGTGATGGTTGGCCAAGTTAGGGTGTCTCTCTGCTATCATTTTATTCCATACTTTTGCCCTCATCCCAGTATCTGCATGACAACAAATAAATGCAGGGAAAAAGTACAGAATTTCAAATCCTGCATATATAGATTTAAATTCCAGATCCCCTGTTAACTAATTGACCCTAGGCAAGTGAAAATCTCTTTGAGATGCTGCTGAAAAGGGATATATTAATAGTTAATCTAAAGGGCTATTTTAAAAGTTAAATTAGATCATGTATGTAAAGCACCTAGCATAGCCATTAGCACTTAGGAGTTCAATTTTTAAAAAGCAATTATTGTCAATTTATCATTGCTACTCAACTCCACATATGACCACATTTCTTTAATAATTTATTAAATTATAGCTGAATTTAAGGGCACCATAGGTATCCATGAGAGAGTTTCAAGCTCTTCTCATTTTTCTCAAAAACAGTGGCTAACATCTAAGTGAACTTGGTCCAATAAAATGTTCAGATATTGTCAAGAAAAATTAGATTATTTTTGCTCAGACAGGACAAAAACAGAATCATTGAACAATAATTTACTGTACTTTATTAAAAAGAAAGGAAATTGAATGATTGAAAGAATCTATTAAAATTTCACCATCTAGTTTTAATCTTATTCTTTCTAAATACGATCTTTTGAGGTGCATATTTTGAAATAGCCAAAAGTCACTGTGAGCAACTTCTGAAAAGCAAGAATAGGTGGAGAGGTTAATAAATCATACCCTATTTTCTTAGCCTTAAATTTTATTTCTCCTTTCTATAAAGTGTTCCAAGTAATTTTTCTCCTGAAGTTATATTTTTGTCCTTGTTCTACAAGTATCCATTTTGTAGGGAAGAGTGCAGTTAATGCTGTGACATAAATTTAAGACTTCCCTTTTTTTAATCCTTGAAGGGATAAAGTTTTCTAAAGGAAGCTTACCCCTTAAGTTTCTGACTCTCTTCAAGTAAGTATTAATAGGGAGTATAAGTGTTCAGAAAGTTCTAATATGGGTTTGCCTTTAAAAACTTCAGTGATTCAAAACATTTATTTTTTGCTACCTCTGCCAGCAATCTGAATATAGAACAAACTAGAATGTATACAGTTGGTCACCATTCTTGCCATAGCTCTCTGGTTGGACACCTGCAACCCTAATTCTTATAGGATTGCTTTTATCGAGGCTGCTAGTTAACACCCAGCCTGGAAAATAGTAAATGTTCAAGAAATAGCTATTTAATCTATAAATGAATGCATGAATGGGTGTTATGGGAAGAAAAGGAAACAGGTATTATCACAAGTTATAAAAGAAAAAAAAGCTTTTGGAGAGAGATTAAATTGGAGTTGAATCTCACATGATAATGGAAGTTTGTTGATGGTAGATGTGGAATGCTGTGGAAAAATAACCAGGCAGAGAAAACTATGAGTTAAAACACAAAGAGGAGACAGAGTATCTTTAATGTGAAGACCTGTAAGCAGATTTTCAAAGCACTAGTTGGAGATAAGCCTAAAGAAGCAGGCAGAATCTAGGTCATAAAGGACTTTGGTGTTACACGAAGAAGTTTAAACTTAATTCTATAGGTGATGGATAGTTATGTGATATAAGAGAAAGATTTTAAGAAGTGAGATAACTTGATCAAATGGATCAAATATATATTTGGTTTGTTTATGGATTACCATAGTGGGCATGTGTAGGAAGAATATGAGGAGGGCAAGGTGTGACACTTGAGTCCAGAAGACCAAACTATTGGGTGTTCAATACCTATCTCTTGACACAATAATGGTGGAAATGAAGATAATAGTGATAATAATAATGACAATAACTATGATGATGACGATGGAGATTGTATGCCTAACGTTATCAAAGCCTTACTTTGCATCAAGTCCTGTGCTAAGCACTATATTTACTGCCTCATTTAATTATCACAGCACACCTATGAGGAAGGCACTTATTTCATTTTATAGATAAGAAAACTGGGACTTAAACAGGTTTTAAAAAATACAACTCAGTAATCCTATAGTATTTTTCCTCAAAACACTTAACCTCAGTTGAAGAAGAGAAAACATCATATAAACCCCATTGAGGGTAGTGGTTCTGTGAACTAACCACCTTGCCAGTACTTTTCAAAAGTGTCAAGTTCATAAATGATAAGAAAAGATGGAGGAACTATTTGCTTTGCTTTGACAATTATACTATGGTTACATAAGATGTTACCATTAGGAAGAGCTGAATGACAGATATATCAAAACTCGAGGCTGGGCACGGTGGCTCATGCTTGTAATCCTAACCCTTTGAAACGTTGAGGTGAGAGGATCACTTGAGCCCAGGAGGCCGAGGCTGCAGCGATATGTGGTCGTGCCACCCTATGACCACAGTGTGAGACCCTGACACTGTACGAGGCAGTGTGAGACCCTGCCTCAAAAAATAAAACAAAACAAAACAAAAACAGAACAAAACTTCACACTATCTTTGTAAATATTCTGTAAGCATACAAATATTTCAAAATAAAAAAGGTTTTTTGCACGTCTATGTGCTCATGAAACATGGCAGGCAAAACACAAGTAGAGCAATGTATTCTGTAGTGCTAGAAAATACATAGTGAATGAAAAAATACAGGAGCCAGTGTGAAAGAACTCCCAATGGTCTGAAACTATTTGAGCAACCAAATAAATAAAAATAATGTCAGATTATAAGTAAAATAATAAAAGAGAAACCTGTTAGTCTATGTTTATAAAAGTAAATGTCCCAATAAATAACTAAACGAGTTTTAAGGACAAATATTTTTTTACAGAAGAATCCCCAAGAATAAATGTAGAAGGAATGGGAAAAAGAAAAAGTACCTTAGAATATCACATGATAATTGGTACAGGCAAGATCCACTGGCAAATGCTAAAATAAGCAGGTAAAACTTTAAAGAGAAAGAGGATATTTTCATGTCTGAAACGTGTATTTATGAAATTTTAAAAAATTAATATGCTGGTTTTGACCACCAATATATATATCCACCAATTCCTTGATGCTCTCCCTTCAAGAAGTAGAGTGTAATTTTCCTAAATGTTTTCAAAATTGAAAAAAACGTTTCAGTACCTAACTCAAAAGACATTAATGGGCCAGGCACGGTGGCTCACGCCTGTAATTTGAACACTTTGGAGGCCAAGGCAGGCGATCACTTTAGGTCAGGAGCTGAAGACCAGCCTGGCCAACATGGTGAAACCCCATTTCTACTAATAAACAAAAATTAGCCGTGCGTGATGGCAGATACCTGTAGTCCCAGCTGCTTGGGAGGCTGAGGCAGGAGAATTGCTTGAACCCAGCAGGCAGAGATTGCAGTAAGCCAAGATCGCGCCACTGCATTCCAGTCTGGGGGAAAAAAAAAAAAACCACCCCCCAAAAAAAAAAAAAAAAAAAAAGACATTAAAGACATTAATAAACCAATCATAGAAACTGAAAGAAAAAGGAAAATGGCCACTAAACAAGAAAGGATTAATATTACTGAAAATGAGAGAAATTCAAATTAATATTACTATGTCATTGGTATTTCTAAGATTGGCAGAAATTCAAAAGTTTGAAAAAACACTTTGTTGGTAATGTTGCAGACAGAACTTCTTATAAATGGATGCTAGAACTTAACTCCTCAAATACATACAACATACACATTAGACCTCATTTGTAGGCGCAAAATTTCATTTTATTCTAGTTTATAAGGGATATATTGAATAGACAGTGGTGCAATAATAGGTCGATGTTATAGAGTCATGAAAAAGAATAAGGAAAATTTCTATGTATTAAGATAAAATGATTTATAGGAAATATGTAGAAAAAATCAAGACATTGATTTATCCTTACACAAAATTTGGTGACTCTGGATTTTATATAATATGTGAAATTTGGCATGAAAATAAAATATGAATTAATCTACCTACACACATATTTACCAAGTGTTTCCAAAATAAACAAAGGAAAGATAAACCAGAAAGTAATGAAATTCGTTACCTATGTATGGGTGTAGAAATGGGGTGGAGCAGATAGGAATGAAAACCATATTACTTTGAGTATAATTTTTACTTACTTTTGATTGTAATCAAGACTATATATTCTAATGTAAAACTAAAGCAGAAAAGAACAATACCAATTAATAATACAGATACAGATAAGTCAATACATCAAATTTATAATACAGCTACACAGAGAGAAGTATTATTTCAAATAAGTTTTGAGTCCAGTGTTCTAAATTTCTATCCTTTATAGAATACTTTCTACGGACAAAAAAATTAAAAAAAAATTTAAACTACAGAGAAAACTTCAAAATCTATACTTAAATTTATAATAGTAATATACTGGTATTATCATTTGAAACCACTTATGAATATTATAGAAGAAGTAATTTAAAATAAATATATCATTACTATAAAATGATTTTTCCATGTTAAAAAGAGATACAAATATAAAATTAAAAAGTAATAAAAAGCTCCATATATTAACTTTAACCCCTAAATATCAACACAAATTTATAATTTTTAACAATTTATTTCCTGGCTCTGTCTACTGAAGTGGCCTAGAAGCAATACTATCCTCGTAGGAATGAAAATACCTAGCACTCAGAACTTCATTTCAAACTGCCACTCCTCTCTAAAAGGAAGAGTGTCTAAAAATAATGACTGACTCCAAATCTTGAACAGGTAAGATACAAGGTGAACCCGAGACATTTTAGTGAGCCACAAAGAAAAACAAAAAAAAAAGGCTTAAATGAGAAGTCATTATTATCCCAAATCCGTAGTTACATTAAGGTTCACTCTTGGTGGTGTACATTCTATGGGTTTGGGCACATTAATAATGACATGTATTCACAATCAAGCTGTCACGCAGAGTAGTTTCACTGCCTTAAATTCCTCTGGGATCTGCCTATTCATCCCACCCTCCCCACTGACCCCTGGCAACCACTGATCTTTTGGCTGCCTGCATGGTTTTGCCTTTTCCAGAATGTCATATAGTTGGAATCAAACAGTATGTGGTCTTTGTCGATTGGATTTTTAAACTTGGTAATATGCATTTAAGGTTCCTCCACATGTTTTCATGGCTTGACAGCTGATTTCCTTTTAATGCTGGATAATATTCTGTTGTTTGGATGTACCACAGTTTATCCATTTTCCTAGTAAAGGACATCTTGGTTGCTTTCAAGTTTTGACAAGTATAAATGAAGCTACTATAATCATCCATGTGCAGGTTTTTGTGTAGACATAAGATTCAACTCCTTGGGGTAAATATCAAGAAGCACAATTGCTGAGTCACATGGTAAGAACATGTTTAGTTTTGTGAGAAACTACCCAACTGTTTTCCCACATGGCTGTGCTATTTTGCATTACCATCAGCAGTAAGTGAAAGTTCCTGTTGCTCCACTTTCCCGCCAATATTTGTTGTTGTCAGCGTTCTGGATTTTGGCCATTCTAATAGGTTTGTAGTGGTAGCTCACTGATGTTTTAATTTGTGTTTCTCTGATGATATATGATCTGGAGCATCTTTTCATATGTTTGTTATAAGTATATCTTCTTTGGTGAGGTGTCCGTTAATGTCTTTGGTCTCTTTTGTTAATCGTATTATTTTTATTGTTGATTTAAATAATTCTTTGTAAAATTTGGGTAACAATTCTATTACAGATATTTCTTTTACAAATATTTTTCCCACTAGGTGGCTTCTCTTTCCACTCTCTTGTCAGTGTCTTTCATAGAGCAGTAATATTTAATTTTAATAAAGTCCAGATTATCAATTCTTTCTTTCATGGATTGCGTCTTTGGTGTTGTCTCTAAAGAGTCATTGCCAAATCTTAGGTCACTAGATTGTTTTTTATGTTATCTTCTAGAAGTTTTGGAATTAAATGTTATACATTTAGGTCTGTGATTGATTTTGAGTTAATTTTTTTAGAAGATGTAAGGTTTTTATCTAGATCCTTTTTTTTTGGACATGCAGTTTTTCCAGCACTATGTGTTGAAAAGACTATCTTTTCTTCATTGTATTGCCTTTGCTCCTTTATCAAAGATCAGTTGAGTATATTTATGTGAATTTATTTCTGGGCATTCTATTCTGAAAATATTAATTTTTCATCTTATTGCACATGGATGGAGACATCAAAAATGCCAATCATTTCAAAGCAGCGAAACTACTCATGTTTTCCTGACTGGCTAATCTCCCCTCAGAACCAGCTATACATTGCTAGCATGATTTTTTTTTTCAGGCCTTTTAGCCAGAAATTGTTATAAAAATGGGCTTTTAAAACAACTCTGTTCTATTACTTGAGTTGAAAACCATTTTAAACAGTTACTAAAATAACAACAGATTAAATTTCTATGCCCTGGTATAACTCTATATATCAGAGATGTCAAGAAGCTACATTATCTTCGCATATTATATGCTATATTGATATGCAAGTGTATGACATGCCTTGTTTATGCAGAGGGAAATTTAGTTTCACTACATTTCTGGACTAAACATTTCTGGGTTAAAGTACAATTTCAGTATCTGAAAAGGGGATCTGTGAGCTAACATGGGGAAAGTGTCAGAGGAGGAGCCGTTCCTTCCCTTCGTTGCCATTAGCACAGGTCTCCAGGGTATATCTTTTCTCCTGGGTTTCTATGTTTGTTTTACTCACTGCCTCTCGTTCCTCTGCTTAGGACATTTTCATGAATAAGCCCGAAGATAGTCAGCACAGAAGCCTCCCCACAACCTGGAAAAAGAAATGAGCTTTAACTTTGAATATCACGCAGACATAGTGAGGTAAGTCATTTTTAAAAAAAAATCAGTAGAATGATTTTTAAAGGAATAGTGTTATCATAAATATTTCTATTGGCATATTGGCCTAACTTTTCCCACTTCTCAATAGGGAAATATGACTTAGCTGTAGTATCAAAACAAGAAGTGGCATATGAGCAATTGGTAAAGTATCCAAAAGTGTTTTTGCCATATATATATACATATAATAAAAAGCATAAGAAAAGCTAAAGGCAATCAAATGTGTTAATTACTGAGACCCTCAAACTTATGTTAGTCCTTTAATCTTTTACTTCCCGTTGTATTAGGTAAAAATGCATTTGATAATAAAAGTTAAATTTTTATTCCAAGATGTTTCTTGAGCATCCCATTGTTTACTATCTGGAACAATCAGGGGCTGGAACCAATAATAAACCCATGTTATTAAGGAATTGATCACCTATTCTAGTAGAAGTGTCAACGCATGACAAATACATTTCAGAATAGGTTTATTTGAGCAATCTTGCTTTCCCATTCTTTAAAATTATTGCCCTCTGATTTATCTTGAATATTTAGCTAATATTTGAATCCATATTCAAAAGTTAAAGAAACAAATGTATTTTGTTAAAAATCACTATAAAAATTCAGTTAAATAAACCCCCAAACCAAAATTATTTCTCTGAAATCATACAACAATATTAGCTTAAACTAAGAGCCCGGCCCTGATTGTATAAAAGGCTTTTATTCAAGTAATCCAAGACAACAGAGAAGAGCACTTGTTACTAACTTCACCATAAAAAGGCAGCAGGGGAACAAATACAATGATTGCTGTGGAGAAGCAAATGCTAGATGAATATGTATATTTATGAAATGTATGTACATACTGAAAATGAAAATATATATTTAGAAGTTGTCTCCAATCTGCTAAGTCATATGTAATATACCACTGATTATATTTGTATGAGTTTTCTTATGAAATGGAACAATGCCAAGTGAGTCATAACACTAGACTTCAATATTTGTAATGTTACATTTTGAATCCTCCTTTGTTTAATGCATATTACCAGAATAAAGTGTTTGAAATTACACCTTTTATAACCCATACGCAAAGCAACTTCTCTGACATACAAATTATTCTGACATACAAATGATTTGAGTAATCTTAAAATAATGTGATGCACAATAAAACTAGAATATCATCTATTGAGTTTTTATAAATATTTTCATTTTTTCCTCTATGAGTTTTTTTACAACTTATAAATGTCTTCTATAAAACATGATGTTATTTTCTCCAATAATTTAAAAGTGTTACATGAACTATTTCATTGTTTTTTAATCTGTTCCTTAAGTCAAATAGGAAGTCTATTAAGAAAATCATTTATAAATTTAAATCCCTAAATTGGTAACCAGTAAATTATAAACTCATTCTAGTTTAATGAGTTGAAGTTTTACTAGTGTTCATGCATAATGATCTTGAGATATAACTGTTTGCAGAGAGGAAATTCATATATTCTCAAATGCCTTAAAAGTATTATGTAGAATGTAATAATAGTGTTCTGCTTAAATTTTAGTGTATGATTTTTTTTTAACTTGAAGGAACAGGGAATTCCTCAATGTTAAAATTTTAAAATGTTATTAGCTTCACCTTTTTTTTTTTAAGGATGGTTGTTAAATTGGGCATTTAATCTGGAAGATTCAAATCTAGATATATGGATTGAATGGTCCCTAAGTAGCAAATGGAGTCTATTTTGAATGGTTAATTTATTTTCAGGCATACACACTTCCTCTGCTATAAAATCCCTCAATTTGGTCCAGTTGCATCTGTCTTTCTTATTTGTTTTAAGTGACTGAAATAAAAATAATCACAGTTCAAGCTTTCCTTACCTACTCAGGGAAGAAGGAAAGAGGGTACGCCGTGGTGCCAGTCTGCTAATCATTGATGAAAAAGTGTCAGGGAAGAGCAGTCATCTATGTTTGTTCAAGGAAAGTTGATCCTGGGAAACAATATTAAATATTTTATAGACCAGAAGTCCTACTTAAGGATTAAAAAAATCAATAAACATTGTACCCAACATGTAGGTTGTAATAACACAGCATATATTGCTGACCATACACCATCACTTTTCTCTTGCCTGCAGTACTTCTTTCAAACATTTGCACATTTCTCCCCGAGCACTAAATAACAGAATCATTACCAACATAATAATCAGCTTAGGATCAGCAGATATGTAAGTAAAATTATTTAATGACACATTTCTTTATAAATTATAACTGTACTAAAGTACATTCTTCTCTCTGAAAATTTTATTTTGATCACTAGAGCTTGTAGACACTAACATGTGACTGCAAATATAAGAGTTCTTAAACGTGAAAATTTGTATGTACACAAAGGATTGAAAGAAATGTTTTAAAACATGAATTTAGTTTCTATGTCTGGAGGTGGATACTGAAAAGTGTAAAACATGATCCCTGGTACTTAGTAGTTGATGATATGGTTGGAGGAATCCAGGAGACTACACAGGAAACAGATGATGATTAATGGCAAAACCAGAGATAATAACAGTAATTTCCAATAGAGTTTCAGAAGGTGAAAAATGTAGGTTAACAACTCAATAAAGCTCATGGGCATTTGAGAGGAATAGTAGCATTATGTGGACACTCGAATAGGATCTGAAAAAAATTGAGGGGAAGAAGAGGATCAGTTCAAATGTCACCTCCAGAGCTACTAGCTTCTTTAGGTTCCCATCTAATGCTTTCCAAGCAATGGTACTTGTTGCTAAATTGCTTACCCCTTCTCCCCTTCCCTCCCACTCCCAACACACTCTCCTTACATCCTTATGAACTACTAAAGTGCAGAGCAGGATCTTCATTTTTGTATTTCCAGAGTCTTGAAGGTGCTCAATAAACATTTGTTGAGTGCATTCTTGAATGATTACAAAGCAATACAAGCAAAAGCACAGGGCAGAAATAAGCACAGCATGTTCTGATTTTACTGAAAGAACTAGCTGTGCAGAAGAAAGAATTTTCTATTGCAGGTAATAAAAGATAAGTCAAAATAGCTCAGGAGAAGTCAGATCTTTGAGGACCTTTCTTGTCCAGATGAGCATTATCTTCTCTTTGCTTGATTCATGATTATAATTTCTCTTGGTCAACCCAGTCCCATTATCTCCCAACCTTCTGTGACCAAAAGATAACACTAATGAGATCTGAGATCCTCCTTTGGTATCAATCCTTAGGCTTCATTCTGCCCCCTATCTGTGACATACAGAAAGTGAATTTTATAAAGATTAATCTGGCCAAGTACAGAATGAATGAGAGAACTAAGAGCTATTGCGAAAGACCTTTCTAGAAGACAATACTGGAGAAAGTTTTCAGGAAACCACCAGAGAGGAATAATCGAAAGAAATTGGTATTGATAAACTGTAATACAGGATATCAAAGAAAGGGGAGCAGTTAAATAGACTCCAAATTTCTGTGAGAGAGTAACTGTGCTTTTGACAGATGTAAATGAAGGAAGAAAACTCTAATGGGTCTGCTACAAGGAAAAGATGGCAAGTTTGTGTAAGACATGTGGAGTTGGGGACGATGCAATGACACATAGTGGAAATATCTTAGAAATATGAGGAGGTACACGTGGAAATAGAAATGACAATCTAAATATAGTGAAAGTTGATGCTGTGATATGGGTAAGATTTTAAACATGGAAGAGAGCTCTGGACCAGGAATTTTAAAAGTATCTGAATGATCTGAGTGTCTTTAAGTTGCTCAATCTCTTCTCTGTAGATCGAGGATAATACTTCTTCTCTTTACCTTATGGGGAAGATGTAAAAGTGAAATGGGGGTAAGACTATTTAATAACATAAGACATTTTTTATTATTTTATTTTTATTTAATATTTTGTGGGAAACAATAATCATAGCAACAACACTTAATTGGAACAATTGCTAAACTCAAGAAAGTCACGTGGTTTGTTAGTAAGTGTAGACAGTAATTCATTTGCTCTGTTGTATATAAATTGTCTAGATTCATTTTTACTTCTCATGTATGCAGTGAAAACGGTGCTCATAACTAAGTAGATGTTTCAGTGAAATATCCTACCATGGCCACATTTAATATATTTCTTTGATGCACTTAACTTTTGTTCCCAGTGTCATGAAATGTAGTCCACAGAATAGTACTCTCATCTTATATGTTACACATACCCTCATTGTTTACAGCTAGTTAAGTATTTATATCTGGAACCTCTCTTTGATGAGCCCTTTGACATTTTACTCTTCTCATTTTCAGAAGTTCCCTTTCTTCTTCCTTCTCTGACTTCTTTTGTTCTAGAGCTCCATTTCAATCTCCCAGCCTTTGTGAGCTCATCTCTAATGTCTCATTAACATTTTTCCTACAATTTCTCAGAGATCTTAACACAGGCAATTTTTGCATTTCTTCAAAAATTTTAAATATTTGAGCAAGTAGCTAAATATTAACAATACATAAATTTTTAATACACATAAAATTAGTAGAAATACAAACCTTTTTAAGTGATACATTTTAATGTTATGTAGTAGAAATTCTAAGCTGATTTTTTAAAACTTTTTATTAATACATACTAATTATACATTTCATGGGGGTACATGTGATGTTTTGATAAATGCATACAAGGTGTAACGGTTAAATCAGGGTTACTAGGATATCCAGCACCTCAAACACTTATCTTCTCTCTGTGTTAGAAATACTTCAAATCTCCTCTTTTAGCTATTATGAATTATTACAGATCATTATTAACTATAGTAACCCAACTGTGCTATTGAACATTAGAACTTATTTCTTCTATCTAACGCTGTTTGTATTCGTTAACCAACTCTTCTTCATCCCCAACTCCTCGTCTTTCCCAACCTCTGGTGACCATCATTCTATTCTCTGACTCCAAGACATCAACTTTGTCAGCTCCCCTATATGAGTGAGAAAATGCAATATTTGTCTTTCTAGTCCTGGCTTATTTTGCTTGACATAGTGACCTTCAGCTCCACCCATGTTGCTGAAAATCAGAGCACTTCATTTTTTTTAATGGATGAATAATGTACATATGCTACATTTTTAAAATCCATTCATCCATTGATAGATTTAGGTTGATTCTATATCTTGGCTATTATGAATCGTGCTTCAACAAACATAGGGTGAGGGGTACAGGTATCTTTTTGATATATTGATTTCTTCTCATTTTAATAAATACTCAGTAGTAGGATTGTTGAGTCATATGGCAGTTCTATTTTTAGTTCTCTTAGAAATCTCCAAAGTGTTTTCCATAATGGCTATACTAATTTACATTTTCATCAACAATGCATAAGAGTTCCTTTTGTTTTCTACTTTTATTTCAGGTTTGGGGTACATGTGAAGATTTGTTATGTCGGTAAACATGTGCCATGGGGGTTTATTGTACAGATTATTTTATCACCAACGTATTAAGCCCAGTACCCGATAGTTATCTTTTCTGCTCCTCTCCCTCCTCCCAACCTCCCCACTCAAGTAGATCCCAGTGTCTGTTGTTTCCTTCTTTACATTCATAAGTTCTTATTATTTAACTCCTACCTCATGAGTGAGAAAATATGGTATTTGGTTTTCTGTTCCTGCATTAGTTTGCTAAGGATAATAGCCTCCAACTCCATCTATGTTCCTGCAAAAGATATAATCTCATTCTTTTTATGGCTGCATAGTATTCCATAGTGTATATGTACCACATTTCTTTATCCAATCTATCATTGAAGGGCATTTAAGTTGATTCCATGTATTGTGAATAGTGATGCAATGAACAGTCATGTGCATGTGCCTTTATGGTAGCATGATTTATATTCCCTTGGGTACATATCCAGCAATAGGATTGCTGGATCAAGTGGTGGCTCTGCTTTTAGCTCTTTGAGGACTCACCATACTGCTTTCCACAATGGTTGAACTAATTTACACTTCCATCAGAGTATATAAGTGTTCCCTTTTGGTTGAACTAATTTGCACTCCCACCGATAGTATTAATATATAACTTTCCCTTTTTTTCACAACCTTGCCAGCATCTGTCAGTTTTTGACTTTTTAGTAATAGACATTCTGACTGGTGTGAGATGGTACCACATCATGGTTTTGATTTATATTTCTCTAATGATTTTTTTTTTTCATATGCTTGTTGGCTGCATGCATGTCTTCTTTTAAGAAGTGTCTCTTCATGTCCTTTGCCCAATTTTAATGGGGTTGTTTGTTTTTCTCTTGTAAATTTCTTTAAGTTATTTATAGATGCTGGATCTTGCACCTGGATAATGCATCTGATAGATGCATTATCAGATGAATAATTTGCAAATATTTTTTGTCATTCTGTACATTGTTTACTCTGTCGATAGTTTCTTTTGCTGTGAAACAGCTCTTAAGTTTAATTAGATCTCACTTGTCAATCTTTTGTTTTGTTGTGATTGCTTTTGGCATGTTCATCATTAAATATTTGCCTGTTCCTGTGTCCAGAATGGTATTGCCTAGGTTGTCCTCCAGGCTTTTTATAGTTTCGGCTTTTACGGTTTGAGTCTTTAATCTATCTTGAGTTGATTTTTGCATACGGTGTAAGAAAGAGGTCCAGCTTCAATTTTCTGTATATGGGTAGCTAGTTATCCCAACATCATTTATTGAATAGGGAGTCTTTTCCTCATTACTTGTTTTTGTCAATGGCTTTTGGGTAAATAATAAAATTAAGGGGGAAATCAAGAACTTTTTGAAAATAGTGAGAACAAAGATACATGCACCATAATCTCTGGGACCCAGTTAAGGCAGTATTAAGAGCGAAATTCATAGTGCTAAATACCCACATCAAAAAGTTAGAAAGATCTCAAGTTAATAACCTAACTTTATGACTGAAAAAATTAAAGAAGCAAGAACAAATCAACCCTAAAGCTAACGGAAGTTGAGAAATAACACAAATCAGAGCTGAACGAAGGGAAATCAAGACATGCGAAACCATTCAAAAGATCCATGAATCCAGGAGTTGTTTTTTGAAAAAATTAATAAAGTAGGTAGGCCACTGGCTAGACTAATAAATAAGAAAAGACAGAAGACCCAAATAAGCACAATTGGAAATGATGAAGGGAATGTTACTACTGATCCAAAGAAATAAAAGCAACCATCCCAAACTGCTACACACACCTCTACGCACACAAACTAAAAAACCTAAGAAAGATGGACAAATTCCTGGATATATACACCTTTCCAAGACTGAGCCAGGAAGAAATTGATTCCCTGAATAGAACAATAACGAGGTCCTGAAATTGAATCAGTAATAAATAGCCTACCAGTCAAAAAATGCCTGGACCTGATGGATTTACAGCTGAATTCTACCAGATGTACAAAGAAGAGCTGATACTATTCCTACAGAAACTATTCTAAAAAATTTAGGAGAAGACACTCCAACCCAACTCATTCTATGTGGCCAGCATCATCTTGATACCAAAACTGATATAAGCACAACAGAAAAACAAAACTTCAGGCCAATATCCTTGATGAACATTGATGCTAAAATCATCGCCAAATTACTGGCAAACTAAATCCAGCAGCACACTGAAAAGCGAATCCACCATAATCAAGTAGACTTCATTCCTGGGATACAAGGTTAGTTCAACATACACAAATCAATAAATGTGATTCATCACATAAACAGAACAAAAGACAAACACTGATTATCTCAACAGACACAGAAACATCTTTCAATAAAATTCAACACTGCTTTATGTTAAAAACTTTCAATAAACTGATTGTTGAAGGAACATACCTCAAAATAACAAGAGCCATCGATGACAAACCCATAAGCCCCACAACCAACATCAACTGAATGGGCAAAAGCTGGAAGCATTCCCCTTGAAAACCTGCAAAAGACAAGGATGCCCTCTATCACCACTCCTATTCAACATAGTATTGAAAGTCCTGGCCAGAGCAATCAGGCAAGAGAAAGAAATAAAAGGCATCCAAATAGGGAGACAGGAAGTCAAATTATGTCTATTTGCAGATAACCTAAATCTATACCCAGAAAACCCCTAGTCTCATCCTGAAAGCTCCTCCAGTTGATAAATAACTTCAGCAAAGTTTCAGGATACAAAATCAATGTACAAAAATTACTAGCATTCCTATACACCAACAGCAGCAAGACTGAGCGTCAAATCAGAAAGGCAATCCCAGTCACAATCACCACCCAAAAAAATAATACCTAGGAATACAGCTAACCAGGGAGGTGAAAAATCTCTACAGTGAGAACTACAAAACACTGCTTAAATAGAGAAGACACAAACAAATGGAAAAATATTCCATGCCCATAGATAGGAAGAATTAACATCATTAAAATGGGTACGCTGCCCAAAACAATTTACAGATTCAATGCTATTCTATGAAACTACCAGCGACATTCCTCCAGAACTAGAAAAAACTATTTTAAAATTTGTATGGAACCAAAAAAGAGTCCAAATAACCAAGCCTATCCTAAGCAAAAAGAACAAAGCTGGAGGCCTAATGTTACCCAACTTCAAACTATACTACAGGGCTGCAGTAACCAAAACAGCATGGTACTGGTACAAAAACAGGCACTAGATATACAAAGAGGAGCTGGTACTATTCCTACAGAAAGTATTCTAAAAAATTAAGGAGAAGACACTGTATTCTGATATAAGCTCAAAATTAAGGCTGCACATCTACAACCATCTGATATCTTGTCATCTTTGACAAAGCTGACAGGAACTGTTTTTTCTCTGTATCCTCACTGGCATTTGTCATGTTTTTGATAATAGCCATTCTAACTGAGGTAAGGTGATATCTCATTGTAGTTTCTATTTGCATTTCTCTGATACTGTGATATTGAGCATTTTTACATATTCTTGTTAGTCATTTGCGTGTCTTTGGAGAAAAGTCTATTCAGATCCTTTGCCCACTTTCTGATGAGATTTTTTTTTTTACTGTTGAGTTGTTGGACTTCCGTGTATATTCTGAATATTAGCAGCTTGTTGGATACATAGTTAACAAATATTATCTTCCATTCCACAGGTTGTCTTTTCACTCTGTTGATTGTTTCCTCTGCTATGCAGAAGTTTTTTACTGTAATATAATCCCATGTGTCCAGTTTTGTTTTTGTTGCTTGTGCTTGTGAAGTCTTAGCCATAAAATCTTTGCCTAGACCAATGTCCTGAAGTGTTTTATGATTTCTTCTAGTGGTTTTATACGTTTTGGTCTTACATTTTAGTCTCTAATTCATTTTGAATTGATTTTTGTATATGACGAGAGACAGAGATCTAGTTTTATTCTTCTGCATATGGATATCCACTTTTCCCAGGACCATTTATTAAAAAGAGTGTCCTTTCCACAATGTATGTTCTTGGTATCTTTGTTAAAAATCAGTTGACTGTAAATGTAGAAATTTATTTCTGGATTTTCTATTCTGTTCCATTGGTCAGTGTGTCTGTTTGGTATCAATACCATACTTTTGATTATGATAGCTTTATATTATATTTTGATGCCAGATAATTTGATACTTCCACCTTTATTCTTTTTGCTCAGAATTGCTTTGACTGTTAGTGGTTTTCTGTGGTTTCACAAAAATTTTAGGATTGTATTTTCTATCTCTTTAAACAGTGGCATTAGTATTTGGATAAGGATTACATTAAATCTCTAGACTGACTTGGGTGGTTTAGCCATTTTCATTAAATTAATTCTTCCAATTCATGATCATGGGATATATTTATATTCTTTGTGTGTGGCCTCTTCAATTTCTTTAATCAGTGTTTCATAGTTTTCATAGTAGAATTCTTTCACCTCCTTGGTTCAATTTGTTCCTAGAGTTTTTTGTAGCTATTTTAGGTGAAATCACTTTCTTGATTTTTCTTTTTTTTTTTTTTTTTTATTTTTTTATTTTTTTTGAGATGGAGTCTTACTCTGTGGACAGGCTGGAGTGCAGTGGTGCGATCTCAGCTCATTGCAACTTCTGCCTCCCAGGTTCAACTTTCTTGATTTTTTTTTCCAGCTAATTTGTTATTGGTGTATAGAACTGCTACTGAATTGTGTACGTTGGTTTTGCATCCTGCAACTTGACCAAATTTGTCAGTTCTAAGAGTTTTTTGCTGGGGTTTTTAGTTTTTTCTACATATAAAATTGTGTTCTCTACAAAGAAGGACAATTTGGCTTCCTCTTTTTTCAATGCGTATGTCTTTCATTTTTCTTCTCTTGCCTGATTGCTCTGGTGAGGGCTTCCAGTATTAAGTTTTAGAGTGACGAAAGTGGGGATCTTTGTCTCGTTCCAATTTTTAGATGAACAGCTTTTATCTTTTCCCCATTCAGTATGATGTTAGGTGTGGACTTATCCAAAATGGACTTTATTATATTGAAATGTGTTCCTTCTAGGCATAATTTGTTGAGAATTTTTATCATGAAAGGATGTTGAATTTTACCAAATGCTTTTCTGTATCTGTTAAAATAATCATAATTTTGTCCTTCATTTTGTTGATGTGATGTATTACCTTTATTGGTTTGTGTGTTTTGAACCATTCTGGCATCCCTGGGATAAACCCCACTTGATAATGTTTGACCCCTATATCAGCGAGTTTCATCTTTGTGTGTTTTCATTACGGCAAATATCATCCTTTCACTTCCAAATATAGTACCTCTGTAAGCATTTCATGCAGGGCCAGTCTAGTGATGATGAATTCTCTCAGTCTTTGTTTATATGGAAAATATTTCATTGCATTTTTTAAGGATGGCTTTCCTGGGTGAAAGTTTTCTTGGTTGGTAGCATTTTTTTCTCAGCAATTTGAATATATCATCCTATTCTCTCCTGACCTGTAAGTTTTCCATTGAGAAAGCAGCTGTTAGTCTGATGGGAATCGCCATATATATGACTGGACTCTTTTCTCTTGTTGTTTTTAGAATTGTCTCTGTCTTTGAATTCTGACAGTTTGCCTATAATGTGCTTTGGAGAAGACCTTTTTGAATTGAGTCTATTTGGGAATTTTGAGCTTTCTGTCTCAGACTGTCTATGTCTCTTGCAAGAATTGAGAATTTGGGCCACTAGGTGACATATGTAAGTACCAGCAGTGGAGGATTCAGGTGAGTTGGTCCTCAAGCCTCCAGGAAGCATGCTCAGGTGCCAGCGGTGGCAGCAGTGGGTCAGGTGGGTAGGTCCTCAGACCGTTAGGTGGTGTGCATGACATTGGAGTGGCAATAGTGAAGGAAGATTAACCTTTGGGTTCTGAGTGGCATACATGGGGGCCAGCAGTGGTAACAGCCAGCTGGGTAAGTCAGTCCCCAGGTCCCTGGGTGGCATGCATGAGTGGGTACCAGTGGTATTGACAGTAAGCTTAGCAGGCTGCTCTTTGGGCTCTCAGGAGGTACGTGCAAGCATGAATGACCAGTTGAGTTAGACCCATCTTTAGGCCCCTGGATGGCTTGCATGTGTACCAGTAGTGGCAGGCAGAACTGGTCAATTGGTAAGCCCTCTACACAGCATGCATGGGCAGTGGCAGTAGGTGGGATAGACCACCCTCAGGCCCCAGACAGTGTGCATGGGTGCCCACAATGGCAGGCATGGCAGCTCCTTGGAAGATGTACACAGGCTCTGGGAAGCCGGGCAGACCTGTCCTCAGGCTCCTGGATAGTGCATGCAGGCACTGGTGGTGTCAGGTGGCAGAGATGAATCTCCAGATCTCTAGAAGATGCGTCCAGGTGCCAGCAGAGCCAGCAGCATATGGGCCAGGCCTATCTTTAGGCTTCTGGATGGTGCACACAGGTGCTGGCAGCAGCAGGCAGTCTAGGAAACATAAGACATTTTGCAAATATATATTGTTATTCTTCTCCATATTTATTTCCCTGTCCCACGCATAATCATCTTTCATAATAAAAATAAATCATCATATGATAATTAGAGTAATAACATTAACAACTAAGTAATCACAAAACACATACTTCTTAATATGTAAATAAATCTAATTTATGTTCTACTCTGTATCACAGAGATAAAGAAGAAATCTAGAGTAATATAAGATAAAACATAGAAAAGCAATCTTGTTTCTGCAGTTTAGTAAGTGCTAAGCATTGTGCAATTAGAGTTATGTGCATTATTTAACTTAATCTTCATAGCAACTCTATAAAGTAGAAATTATCCTGTTATGTCAGTGTGATATGTAAGCATTTAGGTAACTTTTCTATGGTTCACATAGGTAATGCCATATCATCATCTAATCTAGGATGATAGTAACATTATTGTTTCATTTACCACTCACGGGGACAAAAATATGGCCAATTAGACTACAACATACCATCAATTTCAATTTGTGCCTCAATTTCAGAAATGTTACATGTACAGGAAAAAAATGCATCTTGTTAATTGATGAAGTATTATAATTGATAGCTATGAATCCTTTTTTGCTTTCAATCAGCACACAATACCACCTCCCAAAAGAAAAGTGATTTATAAATCCCTGTTTCAAGAGTGTCATTGTTTCTCTAATACTTGGTACCACAATCAGTTAGATTTGGAGTATGGTCCAATGAGCTTTAAGCCAAACAAGCAAGCAAGGAGACATATATTGTTTCACCAGCTGTACCCCATTTTATTTCATGGTATTTCCCATTAAGAAGAATCATGGCAGAATCTGAGACTCTCAAGCTATTCTAAACATGAGACCACTACTGATATTGCTGAATTTTTTGAAATACAGCCAGAACAATTCTTCTGTGATAAGAAAGAATCAAGTGTCCAAGAGAGATTTAGAAATGACTGAAAACTCTCTTACAAAGAAGAGAGACCATAATACCCAAATAAGTTGTCAAACAGATGTCTAGTTGGCTTCATTAAAAGCCTTATAATCAATGAGGATTCAAGATATATTTTGTTGCATTACTAATATGAGGTTTTTTTTTCATCATGATCTCAAAAAGTAAACACTGAGAATGCAAACAACACAAAAAATATTTGTTTGGCTTTACAAAGTGCATTGAAAATTATTTATGTCATTTAACTCACATATTGTTACTTTGAAATTATGTCTCCCCTCCAAGTACTAACCATGACAGATCCTGCTTAGCTTCTGAGATCAGATGAGATTGGGTGTGCTCAGGGTGGTATGGCCATAGACACTTTGAGATTGTGTCTACAAAACAATCAATAAAGGTAATACTGAAGCCACTTGTGAACCATATACCACAAATGAGAAATTACATTGTAAGTAGTCAATAAAATATTTCCACCAAGCATCAACTACCCTCAGTCTCTCTAATGCTGTCTCCAACCTCCAGTCCTATGTATCTCTCTAAGACTATACACCCACACACAGTTAGAAGGAGCTGGTGTCACCTCAGACATCACCACTCAGCCTAGTATATACTTCAGATCCCTTATATATGTTAGTTAAGGAACCATAAAAAGCCATGAGACAAACCAACGATCAAAGAGAAAAGGAAGGGAAACACACTCATCCCAGTTATTTGCACTAAGTTAAAAAAACTCCAGATAGAATCACAAGTATTTACCTGATCCATATAAGACTGTGAACTCCAGGAGGGCAGTGCTGGGACCCACTCATCTGTATTCCCAGAGTTTAGCATAGGGGTGACACTCAGTAAAAATTGGATGGGGCAAGGCATGATGGCTCACACTTATAATCTCAGCATTTTTGAAGACTGAGGTGGGATGATTTTGAGAGCATCTTGGGCAATAAAGCAATTCCACATCTCTACAAAAAAATTAACTGTGTGTCAGGCATTGTGGCACATATCTGTAGTCCCAAAATCCTGATCCTAATAGTCATGTAGGAACCATCCAATCCAGTTTTGCATAACTAAGCAAACGTAACTTAAAATAATTTTTGACCAGGAGTTTTATGACAAATGAATTTGTTAAAAATAATCAAAGCCACACTTTTTTAATGAGAAGATAATCACATTTACATATACCTGATAAGCTCTAAAAGATAACTTAAGGATATTCAGTGGGTTATGCTATCAAACTCTAGATTCTTTTGCACATATAATAATCCATAACTGGTGAAGCAGGGGAGTAGCTATTACCCTCTGATAGCTCCCAAGCTATTGTTTGCTTCAATTGTCAGCAACTGAGATGCTTATGCTTGACTTCAGAGCCCTCCTTACTAATTATTGGTCTTGTTTGCTTGTTTTTTGTGTTTTAAGTGTTATATTTTATCATATTTTTAAAGCATTTTATGCTCTTGGTGATGCATTTCATACATAGTTCTTGGGATATAGTTGGTGCTTCCATAAACATTTTTGAATGAAGGAATAAATGAGTAATCATACTTGTGCTGTCAAAAACTTCTTAAATGCTAGCCTCTCTGAAGACAAGAACTACAACTTGGTAAAGCAGTGCAATGTGTACAAAAAAATTTCTATAGGAACCTTTATGATTCACAATGTATTTTTATGAACAGCATTTTAGTTCATTCTTGTGATAGCTTTGTGACTGACATGAAAGTAAACACATTACATCGTAGTGAGTGGCAGTATCTACAAGACACAGAGGAAGGAATGATGGACTCTATCTGGGAAGGCATCCTGCAAGTGTTGACCTACAAATTGAGTTCTGAAGGAAAAATAGATTGCTTTTAGGTGGGCCTGAGCAGGATAGACATTCCAGATAGAAAGACTAGCATGTTCAAAGGCAGATCAGGCATCATTATTCCCATTTATTAAAGGCTTAAAACCCAGTTAGTGAGTGATAGGTAGGACTTGAATCTACTTCTGATTTTTAAGTCCTGCATTATTTCACTACATTATATTATCCTTCTAGTTCGTTTAGTATTAGCCCATCAGTTGGTATACCCTGAAAGACAGGAACTGAAAAAACAGCTACAGGCTTCCTCAGAAATAACTTGTTGGGTCACTATAGTAAAATCTATAAAGAAGAAAATTCAAAGATAAGTAATAATCTGTGAAAATAAATCTAGACAGCAACAGGAAATAAGGACACAGCATCAGAGGCAACCAGCTGAAGGAAATCAAACACCTAATAGGTGCCCTGAATAAACATAATAACAATAGTAATCCTGAAAATAAGTCACTGTGAGTATCCAACTTTGGAATACACCCCAGGAGAAGATTAAATAAGTCATCATGAAAACAGACCAAGTATGAATCCACTAAAAGGAAAATATTTTATTTTTTAAAAACCACACTAAGTTAATAACTATTTTAAAAAATCTTTATATAAAACCTATTAAAATGTCCTCACATCCCACAGTAAACATTGTTTTTGCTATAAAAATCTGAAAATATTTTTATAGCTTTCCTTTTTAAGTGCTTTGGATCTGACTAGTTATTTAATTTGTGATCATCAAGTATCCAGCATTCATGGTACATGCTTCAGAATTCTTGTAAGTGAGGAAACTTAACCTAAAAATTATTTTCAAATATTATAAAATGTAAATCTTAACTATTAATCAAGCTTATATAATATTTCATTTTAAGGCTACTAGGTATTTTCAAATTAATATTACCATGATTTTTCATATTTAGGGGCCAATGAATTGTATCTTTCACATCTACTAAATAAGCCATAAATCCCTGGCATTGTATCTGTATGTCCACATTGGCTAGTGCATAATAAAGGACCTACTTAAAAATATATATATGTACATATGATGTGTGCAGATTTACAGTAATGAATCTAAGTTACAGGGTCAGGTGTACTCTTCTATTTTTAAAATATTTATATTTTATTTTAATATTTTACCTGATTTTGGTAACAGATTTCTAATCTCAAGAAGAATAGCATCCAGGTAGACTATTGCAGTTTCTTTCCCTATGGCTTACAACATTTTCAAACGCAGAGCTGACCTTTTGTCATTTACATACAAGTCTACTTAGAGATGGTAGGATACATACAATGAGACCTGTCACAGTGCTGCTTTCCTGCACAAGCTGTCAGGAATTAAACAGTGTTAAAAGTGCACACTTTAAAAATGCTCAATGAGTTGAAACTAAGTGAAATAAAACAAAACAAGAAAGGCAACCATTTTTTTCCCCAAAAACTATGTGATGTGGTTTGGATGTCTGCCCCTCCAAAAGTCATGTTGAAATGTGATTCCCAGTGTTGGAAGTGGGCCTGGTGGGAGGTTTGGATCATGCAGGGGGAGGGGAGTGGTTCCTTCATGAATAGTTTAACAATATCTCCTTAGTGACAAGCGAGTTCTGACACAGTTCACAGGGGATGTAGTTATGTAAGAGTCTGGGGCCGGATGCAGTGGCTCACGCCTGTAATCCCAGCACTTTGGGAGGCCAGAGCAGGCAGATGACCTGAAGTCAGGAGTTTGAGACCACCCTGGCCAACATGGTGAAACCCCGTCTCTGCTAAAAATACAAAAATTAGCTGGATGTTGTGGCAGGCACCTGTAATCCCAGCTACTTGGGAGGCTGAGGCAGGAGAATCACTTGATTCATTCCTTCCTCTGTGTCTTGTAGATACTTGAACCCAGGAGGCAGAGGTTGCAGTGAGCAGAGATGGCACCACTGCACTCCAGCCTGGGTGATAGAGCCAGACTCCATCTCAAAAAGAAAAAGAAAAAAAAAACAAAAAAAGAGCTGGGACTTCCCCCTTCTCTCTTTTTCTTGCTCCCTCTCCTGCCATGTGACATGCCTGCTCCCCTTTTGCCATGATTGTAAGCTTCCTGAGGCCCTCAACAGAAGCAGGATGCTGGAGTCATGCTTGTAGAGCTTGCAGAGTCTTGAGCAATTAAACCTCTTTTATTTATAAATTACCCAGTCTCAGATATTTCTTCATAGCAACTCAAGAAGAACCTAATACTCGATGTCAATAATCTTGCCATCCGGCCTTCCTCAAAAGCTTTCTATCAGAAGCATATACTAGGAGACTTTAACAAGAAGGGAATTTGATTTAACTATAAATGAGATTAAGTCCCCCTTCATCCACACATCTAAGCAGATTTTGTGAAGAAAGAGTTTTTGTGGTTTTTGTGGGGGAAACACCCTATTCAAAGTATGAAGACATTCCAGCTTGAGTGCTTTAAAATCATGTTCTAAGTTTAATCTGAAAAGTCAATTATCCCAGAAAACACCTAGGAAATCGGAGTGAAGACAGGCGTCGAAATTAAGCTACCAATGTTTCTCCTATTCTCAGTTATTTCTTTTAATGACTGAAATTCTCAGTTATTTCTTTTTCATTTCTGACTCTGACCAAGAAATGGAGCAATAACAGAAATTATGACTCGTCGGGATACATCTTTCCATCAGGCTTGTATTGAAGCCCTGTAATATTACACAGGATTACAGAGTCAGCATCAACAGTGACAGTGGGTGGTAGCTGAATTAATAGACATTCATTCATTTCACCTATTTATTGCACATTGATAGTGAGAATGAGGTCTGTTCTTAATGCTTGGGATACAGAGAATTCTCTGCCCTAAAGAAGCTCAAAATCAGGTATAAAGCTATGAATAAATTATTTATAAATTGGAATCAATATATTAACAAAGAAAGTGATAAATATAAAGTAGAAGCCTATACAAATGGAGAGTCACAGAACAGAGAAGAAAGAGATTAATAACATTTGCAGAGACTCAAGAAAGAATCATCGGAAATGGTAATATTTCTTCTAAGCATGTAAAGATGAGTAGGAGTTTACCAGATAAGAGAAAGCTCATTCCAGGCAGAAAAAAGACTGTGCAAAGGTCCATGGTTTGAAACATAACTAGTGTATTTGGGGAACTTACATTTAGCTTGAGATTCCTGGAGCCGAGAATACACGTGTCTATTGAACACTTGAAATGTGTGTAGTATCAAAAGTTAATTAACATGATAATATTCTGGGTAACCTGTTGTTGTTTGGATGTATTTCTTTTATTTGGTTAGTTGGTTTTTCCTCTCATAATGTGGCTACTAGATAATTTTAAATTACATATGTAACTTTAATTATATTTTTATTGAATAATGCTATCCCAGAGTGTAGAAAAGGAAGAACTGGCTGAGCGTGGTGGCTCACGCCTGTAATCCCAGCACTTTGGGAGGCCAAGGTGGGTGGATCACGAGGTCAGGAGATCAAGGCCATCCTGGCTAACACGGTGAAACCCCGTCTCTACTAAAAATACAAAGTAGCCGGGCGTGATGGCGGCGCCTGTCGTCCCAGCTACTCGGGAGGCTGAGGCAGGAGAATGGTGTGAACCCGGGAGGCGGAGCTTGCAGTGAGCCAAAATCATGCCACTGCACTCCAGCCTGGGCAACAGAGGGAAACTCCCTCTGAAGAGCCTTTTGTGACGTGAAAGATAGTCTCCACTTGCTCTCCAGGAAAATCTCGTGTAATAATCAAAGAGCAGTCACGGGAGGTAGTGTGATAGGGACATTGCAGGGTAGGAAAATCTTGCAAAACTCCTAGGAAGGCAAAAAGGAGAGGATTGAGGCAAGAGCACAAAGGTAATCACCACTTACGTGGGTAGATCTGCATGATGAGAAGAGGAAGATTAGTTGGATGGAGTGATCACAGCCCAGAGCATAGCACACATGGTTTTACGGTGGCTTGCATCACAAGTTCTCATCATCCTCATCATCCAATTATTAGGACTTTGTATTTCCCAACGGAAGCAGGAAATAGTGCCTGGCTGCACTTTAGACAGTGTAACTGCAGGTTACACTGGGCCTCGTAACTTGGCAATGTGACTTTACTTAATGAACACTCGTCCTATCGTTTAATACTCAACTTGGGAATAGACCTTATCTTGGCAGACAACTGGTCATACTCTCCAGGAACAAGCAGAAAACTGAAGGAAGTAATATTTTCAAGGCAGCAGATGGCACTCTTTTCTATGCTTCAGTACTAAAAGTTTCAATGAAAGAAGCTCTGTCTGCTATAGAGAATCAAAAACTTAAAAGACTGCAGCACTTTTCAGGAAAGTGAGGGATGCTTGGTTCTGAAGTCTAATCTACACAGAAATGTTCATGCCAAGTTCTAGAAATTTATTCTAAGGAAATGATTTGAGAGAAGGAGGGCATGGAAAACATGCAATGCCCACTCAATAATGGGCATTGCAGCACCGTTTGTAAAATTAAAAGCAATATAAATACTCATAGATAGGATATGGGGAAGTTTTTGTCCATGTAGTTAATATAATATAATACAATATAATATTACAATATAATATAATATAACCATAAAAATGATAGCAGTTGAAAAATGCTTCTTGGCTAGATACAGTAAAAATGGTATTTATATAAAACAATCTTTGATCTGTAAATACATAAAAATGATATGTATTATACATGTACATATATACACACATGAATATTAGACTGAAATCTTTGATACAAAAATAAACGTAGTTGTTTAAGGGTGCTGGTATTATTAATGCCCTCATTTTTTACATTTCAAGTAGTATCTAAGTAATTGCCTAAATATGACAGCATAGCTTCCCCTCCTAAGAGAGACTTACCCAGGAAGCACCAGGGTAATCTGTGCTTTAGGTAATTTTGAAATAGGGAAAGAAAGTTAAAGTAGTCAAAGACTCACCAAAGCTCTACCAAGTGGTCAGGCAATGGGAAAATTGACTTAGCATAGTGTCTAGAGCTAGCTTTCTCTAGAGTTGCTATTGGACCTGATGCAGCATTTCTTACCTTCCTTGAGGACGCTGTTAAGAACTGGCTACTCAAAAGTGAGGCTCTGGTGTTACAATTCCAGAGCTCGCATCCAAAAAGTACATGAGGTTGTAATGATGGATAGTTGTTGGAATTACCATTGTTCTCACTGGCCCCAAGAAAGGGATCTGTGGTTCTGCAATGGGGAGAAAGACAGGTTGCTCTTTGCTTTCCGTGTCAGCAGTATGGCTCAGAAGGAAGCACCATAGCCGCAGTCACCCCAAGGAAGTATGAGGCACAGTCTTTAAACACCACTGAGGCATCACCGCTGCAAGATTCATTCCACCTTAGGGGAGGCAAGACAAGGCTGAGTGTGCACTGTGTAATTACCATTTACTGAGCCTCCATTGTTAAGCAATCTTCATGTCAGGTGCTTTATGAATGTTATACGCCTTACCTTCAGAGCAACTCTAGACAGGTTTTACAAGCTCCACTTTGCCCAGAAGGAAACTGAGACCCAGAAAGATTGAGTATTATATCCAAGCTTTCTTAATAAGAAAGTTACTGAGTTGAAATGAAAGTCAGCCAGCTGATGCCATGCTCTTTTCACAACACTACATGAATGCAAATGGTCTCCTCTCCTGAAACCTGGCATACAGTGGCTCCTGGAGAAGCTTCTCCTTAGCTCTGAGGGGCTAAAGAAATGAGAGCACAACAGAATAATGAGTTTCAAGTTACTCAGAACTCCCTCAGGAAAACTTTCTTGTTTTACAAATGTGGAAAATGAACCCCAAGGGGATAAGATTCTATTTTAAAACAATATTTGCCCAATACTGTTATGGACTGAATTATGCCTCTCCAAAATTCATAGATTGAACCTCTATTCCCTAGTACCTCAGAATATGACTGCATTTGGGGTAAGAGTCACATCTGGGTTAGTTTTTATGAAATGAAAGGATCGTATAATGCCAGGGAACAGGCTTTCATTCTAAATGAGATTCTTTCTCCTTCTGAGATTAAGCTAGGTAAAATGTCTTGTGGGCAGAATCACAGAATGTTAGAGACTACTTGTTGAGATTATCTCACCTCTTCTCATTGTCTAGATGAATACATAGGACCAAGAAAGACTTTTTGTGCTTATTGTACCAAGATATGGTTCTTTCTTTCATGAAATTGAGAGAGCTAGAAATCAACAAGTAATTGGCAGCACTTCGTGTCAGTATTGCTCTTATGCATTTAGCTTTAAACAGAAGGGAGATATTTTTAATAGTTTCTTTACTTAAAAAAGAAATACTACAAACAAGTTGATATTCTTGTGTCACAGTAAAAATCCTTTGTCTATTCCCAATTTGTCAAAAGCACAAGAATTTTCAAGCTCTTGACAGGACCCTCAGAATTTAATCATTTAAAAACAATGTTTTATTTCTATTGAGAGTTCTTCTCAATTATGTCCAGTAGGTGGCATTACTTTAACCACACAAAGCAAGAAAACCATGAAAAAGCCAGAAAAATTCTGACACAGATCAGAAGCTCTCAAATGTTGGTCTTCAGACTAGCAGTATCACCATCACTTTGGAACTTGCTCAAAATGCAGATTCTTAGACGCTACCTCAGACCTATTGAATCATAATCTCTAGGGGTGGGTCCCAACAATCGTATTTTAATAAGTGATTATGTTGCATGCTAAAAGGTGAGAACCACTGAGATAGAAAATCAAGTTTGCATGAAAATCAGACAATAGTTTTTCACGCTGAGGCAACATGATAATATACATTGCAAACGTTATTTCCTAATGAATGCAATGTTCTTTTTTCAGAGTCAGCATGGACAAACCTCAATCATCAATATCATTTCTGTTGGCCTTATTAATTACTTACTATGGGCCTAGTATTTCACCAGTATCAACTCATTTACTCTTTATAACAACCCAGCATGGCCAGTGCTCTTATCTCTCTTTTTACAGATGAAGAAACAGAGGCTTTGATGTCACAAGACTGACTCCTATTATGCAACAAGTAAATGAGTAGACAGTACTCAATATCGGCAAGGTCTTGACACCAAAGCCCTTGCTTTTTTCCTTTATGCCCATGTAGGGCTGTATTTTAATGAATAAAAATACAGAACTTACAGTTAAATTTGAATTTTAGATAAACAACACTTTTTTAAGTATATATCCCATGCAATATTTGAAACATACTTCTACTGAAAATGTATTTGCTATTTATCTGAAATGTGATTTGATTAAGAGTAATTTTATCTGGCAACCCTATCCCATTGTCTCTATCTGTTTGCATTCCAATCAGTTGCAGAAAAAGGAGCTAGAAAATAATCTTTCTTAAGTGTTCTTAGGAATAAATCTGAGCTTGGGCCTTACTCTAGAAGCTGCAGTTTAACAACAGTCCCAGGTGATTTGTATGCACATTACTGTTCAAGGAGCAATGCCCTTAGAATGAGTACAATCCAGAATGACTGTGGTCTAGAGCTAGGGACCAAATTTAAAGACCCCTCCAGACCTGAGAGCCTATGAATCTATGAAGGAAGTGAATGTGAGACAGAATAACAATTTACCATTTTTTGCACTTACTTATAATTCTGATACAACTCCATATGAGGCAATAAAAACATTTAAAAATCAGTAAATATTTTATGTATAGAATTACAATACTTGAATAGGTTTTTGAGGATAGGAATAAAATTAAGCAGAATTTTACAATTCTTTTGTAAAGCATCACAAAAAATATCTTTAATATTGGATTTCAACTCACTTCTTCAAGTCACAAATAGAATAGTTACAGCAGAAATAATGCTACTCATTTTATAAGTAAGAATACTTTTGCTTAAATCCATCACATCAAGTATGAGATGCAGAGAGAGTAAAATAGTTTCCCAAATGGTCCATGTGCTTGTTGATTCCATGTTTATTGAAGCCCTGGGGGAGGTGAAATGTGAACGTGTGTTATGATAAACATGTGCAATTCATGGGGATGTTATGTCACCCCTTTATGCAAAATTTTAAATAAATAGTCTGTTCCGGGAACCTGCTTCAAGTTGCTAAGACAAGAATGACATCCAGGCTACGCACGGTGGCTCATGCCTGTAATCCCAGCATTTTGAGAGGTCAAGGCAGGCAGACTATGAGATCAGGAATTTGAGACCAGCCTGGCCAATATGGTGCAACCCCCGTCTCTACTAAAAATACAGCAAGGCATGGTGGCACATGCCTGTAGTCCCAGCTACTCAAGAGGCTGAAGCAGAAAAATCACTTGAACCCGGGAGGCAGAGGTTGCAGTGAACCGAGATCTCACCATTGCACTCCAGCCTGGTCGACAGTGAGACTCCGTCTCAACAACAACAACAACAACAACAACAACAACAACAACAACAACAACAAAAAAAAGAGTGACATCCAACAGTTCCTCCTGCCATGCCTACAAAAATCATTACAGCTCAAATAAACATATGGGCAGCTCGTTTAGCAGACATGTGTTCATTTCCTAGTGTGTTCCAGGCTTTAAAGAATGGGTGTATATGTAAGAAAAAAGGGACAAGGAAATGCCATCATGTGCCATGATCCAGAGGACTAGGAATGATGGTACTATCCAGGACAGAACCTTGAAATGGAGAGAGAGAGAGACGTGTGTGTGTGTGTGTGTGTGTGTGCGCGCACGCGCGCGCGTGTGTATGTATGGCATTGGTGAAGAGAGGCTGGATACAACATCAGGAAGCCAGGCTGGAGGATCTGATTAGAAAATCTCTGCATTCTCTATTCTTAGACTTACTATCTAGCCACTGCCTTGCCTCTAGCCACAATTAAAGAAAAGTAACTCATTTCCATCTGTCTGGTTTTAAGTAACTGGAAAGTCTTTCTGCTTTAATACATATATATTTTCCATATTTTTTTCTCTCTGACATTAATTTGCACATGGCTTAGAAAAAGGTACTTCACTAACTATTAACCATGGTACTTAAGAATTTGGGGCCTTCCAAATCATTAATCGTAATAAAAATATATAAATCCACCTCTCTTAATATTTGGCCCACAGAAGTTCACATTATGAAAAGAGTTTTAGTGATTTATTTGGTCTTGAGCCCCAAGGTTCTATTTTTCATAAATCCCTTATAAACAGTCTCCATTTTGGACAGTGAACAAGTCAATGCATGTTGCATTTTTTCACTGAATCCACAGGGTTATTAAAATGTATACTTATCCCCCAAACAAGAATCCAAGCTCAAGCACTTGAATAAGAATATCTCAAGCCTTTCCTCTTTCATTTGCTCTGTGGAAAGCAACTACAAGGCAGGGATGAGTCAGTATGTGTGTCCATATAGCAGGAGTAGGCAGTAGCCCTGGTTTATGCCAAGTCATTGGGGAATTTTGCAGTCATTTTGTGCTGTGCTGTCCACGTTTTTCAACATCAGTGGAACCTTTTGTGTTTCACCCACTGTATGGAAAAATCCACGACTGTCCTAAGAAACCTAAGAACAAATCCCCCGTCTGCCTATCCTTCCTACACAGGCTATTAACCACAGTAGCAAGTACCCCATTCTGGGCTGATACTTAACATTTTGGGTTTTCGTCCTTACAAATTTACATAAAGATATGTGTGATTATCTCAATTTGACAGAGGAAAAGAAAACACAAGGTCAATCAGGAAACCAATGGAAAGGGGAACCTAACAGATCTGTCAAAAGCCAAAGTCAGTTTTGTGTTCACTAAGATGTACTACTTCCTTACTCCACATAAAATGTGATAAAAAGCAAATGAAAAAAAGCAGACTTGGAAGGAAAAGGCGATGACTGTGGCAAATGGGCAATATTAGGTTCAAGCATGGAGCAGGGTGGAGCTCAGAGCAAAGTCAGTCAGCCAGGCCTACTGATTATGTAAATATTAAAAGTGTTTATACGAGTGTTCATTAATCTCCATTTACACCTGATGGGAGGTAACTCTCCACAGCATTTCTGTGAGTCTCGTGACAGCTTTTGTTTAGGATGATCTTTTCAAGGATGTATGCATAGCAAACAGCCTTGGAAAGTAGATATAGTCTGTAGCGTACCTCTCTAGGATAGAGATAGGGAAGATTTGTTTCCTGACAAGGATAATATAGATAACTTCTTCCCCAGGGGACAAAGATTCGGCATGTTTTCTAGCATCCCTCTTGAGTGGCTTCCTAAGTTCAGTGCTCCTCAGCTGTGACACAACTCATAGTGAGTACAGTATCCACCAGGACCTGACTTCGCATGGGTGCCATGGAAACTGGAGGGTAAGGGGAGCTGAAGCCAACATGAAGCTCATTTGCCTGTTGTCCCACGAGCAAAACAATCAACTGAGCAAATCAATTTGTGTTCATTGTCTCCTTACCAGTCAAACCTATGGTCTTCTGCAGAGCTGACCTAAACCCTTCCTGATGCTGTTTAAGGACTGCTTGACATCATCATCAGCTCCTGCATCCCCATCCCTTCTCCACACTTCTCTGTCTTGTTCTGAGCCTGGGCTTCCTTGCCTCTGGCTTCCTGGTTAGGATTGGCATAATGGGAGGTGTTTGGGAAGATGGGAAAATAGGAAGATTGAGAGGTCAGGATATTTATTCTTCTTGTTCCTTCTCTGCCCCTGTGGCTACAGCTCCTGCTCGTAGTCTCTCTTTCACAGCCACGCTCTGGTAAAAATATTATGTCACTCTTGCTAGACCTTGGGTACATCACTATCGCTTGTTAAAAACTTTCACCAGCTGGGCGCGGTGGCTCATGCCTGCAATTCCAGCACTTTGGGAGGCCGAGGTGGGAGGATCACGAGGTCAGGAGATTGAGACCATCTTGGCTAACACAGTGAAACTTTGTCTCTACTAAAAATACAAAAAATTAGCCAGGTGTGGTGGCGGTCACCTGTAGTCCCAGCTACTTGGGAGGCTGAGACAAGAGAATGGCATAAACTTGGGAGGCAGAGCTTGCAGTCAGCCAAGATCACGCCACTACACTCCAGCCTGGGTGACAGAGCGAGACTCCATCTCAAAAAAAAATTAAAAAAAATTAAAAAAAATAAAAACTTTCACTCTATAAACAGCTTTATAAATCTCTATAAATAGTTTTCACAAAGCTATCTACAGTAAACTATTTTGGATGTGCCACCTTGTTTTTAAAAATAAGTTAAGGCAGTCTCTTACATGTCTGAAACAGGTTATACACACATACAAGACTGCTTTTAAAACCATAAATTACCTCTCGTCCTCATTGTACTGAGTCATTGCAGCTACCTTGGACCTCCATAAGGCAGAGATACTTGTCTTAATTTACGGTACTCTAGGGAAGTGTCTGACTGGACCATGTTACAAATGCATTTTCACCTGCTCCTGGCCATTTGTTTTGATGCCTATAGAAGTCCTGTGGGTGGGCATGTTAGTGGACATGTTAAAAATGCCTTCTTTGGGCTGGCGTAATGGCTCATGCCTGTAATCCCAGCACTTTGGGAAGCCGAGGCGGGTGGATCACGAGGTCAGGAGATCGAGACTATCCTGCCTAACACGGTGAAACCCTGTCTCTACTAAAAATGCAAAAAATTAACAGGGCGTGGTGGTGGGCACCTGTAGTCCCAGCTACTTGAGAGGCTAAGGCAGGAGAATGGCATGAACCTGGGAGACAGAGCTTGCAGTCAGCCAAAATCGTGCTACTGAACTCCAGCCTGGGTGACACAGCGAGACTCTGTCTCAAAAAAAAAAAAAAAAAACAAGAAAAAACAAAGATGCCCTCTTCGTCAGTATGCATCTCACTGCACCTCTTCTTGCAGATAGTTATGGTTCCCAGTGTGCAAATAATACAGTTTAAGTCTTGGTATAGTTAAATAAATGTATATAAAATTAAATAAGGACCACAGCATAAAAACTTCCTACATAAACTTAGATCATTTGAGGAAACTTCAAGTGAACTCACAACCACAGTTTGTAGTTGAAAGAGGTCTTTAAAGACTTTTAATAAAACTCTATCATTGTACAGTTCATTTGATTCTTGGAAAACCGAAATTGCATGAATTCATTTTAGTCCCTGTCAAAATCATCACATTTTCCCTTTTTTAAGTATTACTCCTATGACGCACCAGAAGAAATTACAAGAACAGTTCTAAAATTCAAAAATAATAGAAAAGTATATTATCCCAGTAGTACATCTGAACAGAAACCTTTTGTTGGCAATAATTACGACGATGAGACTGTGATGCTCATGCTAGGTCTCAAAGGGTGAGCAGGTGTGGGCCAGGAGGATGAAACTGTGCAAGGTCAGCTCAAGCAGAGCAGGCAACCTAGGCAAAGGCCTGGAAGGGAGAAAGAAATTGATGTATCCAGGGAGCTATAAGCAGGTCAGAGTTATAGGAGCATAAGCTAGAATTGAGGGAAAACAGAGGGGAGAAAGGTGAATGCCACCATTTAAAATTATGTGTTTCTAGCCACACAGCCAGGTTTTCTCACGATAAATGCCTGCCAGCACTGGGCTGGAGAATAGCCAAGATCAAAAACACTCAGATTCTCAATTGACCAAACAATCATGATTAACTATTTGAGAGCCCTATTTCCATTAATAGTTCTTTAGCACTTGCTGTGTGTCTAAGCACCATGACAAGTGATTCTATCAAAATCCTAAGTAATTTGATTCTAATTAAGTGGTCATTATGAACCAAGGTCAATACATCTATTGAGCAGTTTCCATCACCAGTGTCTCTCCCAAGAGTTGGTTTTTTATTCTCTCCCATGAAGTCTAAATCCAAAAAGCATCTAGATCAATGCAGTTCAAGATAAGGCTAAGCTCTACATGGATGAATGTGAGTTTGCACAAGGAGTTGTTTGTGGATAATTACCCTTTCCACAATCTACATCAGTAACTCCTAAAGCCTCACCTAAATAGCCACACAAATATAAGTAAAAACAGAATGCTTTTTATTTTGATACAATGTCCAGGAGGGTTGCCCATCACTTAGCACCTCCTCAAAAACCAGTGTCTTCCCTAGACTTCTTTATATAGAAATGTGACCTAAGTAGAATTTCTGCATAATATTTTTAAGGGAGGAGTTTTGAGAAAGAGAAAAGTTATCTCAGAAATTAGAACAAAGGTAGGAATGAATAAAAAGACATTATGTTTCTGCTAGCCAACAAGTTATATTATAACTAAATAGATAATTATTTTAAAAAGCAATTAATAAGAGACAGTTAGACAAGCCCCTTTGGTTTAATGCTCTGCTGCTGCCATCTTGAAATTCTTAATGATTTTTAAGCAAAGGGTCCCATGTTTTCATTTTGTATTGTACTCCACAAAGTATGTCTCTACTCTTGCCTGTGATATGGGAGTCCTCAGATGGGCAGGCATTGAATGCACAGCTGGTCAAGGAGCAAATGGAAAAGAAAGACTTAATCCAGGCTTTGAATAAAATTTAGGAGGTAGATAATTTAGGCAAGGGGAGAGGGAGACTTAAAATTCTGAAATAATATTCTTCCTGGGAAAAGAGCAAAAAAAAAAAAAAAGTAATAATAATAAAATTAAATTAAAGCCTAAAATTAATCTCCCAAAATGGTTTCAAAAAAATAAGTTACTCTGCTTAGGCTTTGCCTTTTTACTGATTTAAATAGCCAGTATATTTACTTAAATCTACATTGTTGTTTCAACTTCCAGAAAGGATTTATTATTGTACACAGACCATGAAATAAGTTCATAATTATCAGAGAATTCCACAAGGTGTCAGCCTCAAGCTAAAATGATAAATTCAATGCTGGGAAATAGTTTTAATTTTAAGAAATGAAGATTTGAAGTCTCCATTTTGAATTCTGTCTCTGGGGCCTATAGTAATGTAGCAGCCCCTATTTTTTGGGTGCCTCGTATATGCTAGGCACTTATCATACATTATTTCTAGTCTTTAAAATAACTCTGTGCTATGGTATGAATGTTTATGTTCCCCCAAAATTCGTATATTGAAATCCTAAGCCCATCGTGATGTTTTCAAGAGGTGGGGCCTTTGGGAGGAGATTAAGTCATGGGGCAGAGCCCTTATGAATGGAATTAGCATCCCTAACAAAAAAGGCACAGGGGAGCTTGTTTGTCCCTTCCACCTTGTGAGGACACAGCTAGAAGGCACCATTTATGGGGAAGCATGCCCTCTCCAGACACCGAATCTTCATGCACCTCGATCTTGGACTTCCCAGACTCCAGAACTGTGAGAAATAAACTTTTCTTGTTTATAAACCACCCAGTCTATAGTATTCTGTTACAGGTGCCCAAATGGACTGAGATATCTCTATTGATTTGAATCCCCATTTTACAAATGAAAAAATAAGGTTAATGAGTGTTAAGTCAATTTCCCAAGGCATACAGCCAGAATAAATATTCAAAGACAAAACTACCTGAACCCAAATCCTGTGCAATTTCTGCCATACTGCCTCAAGGCCTCAAATAAACAAAACAATAAAAAGAGTTCAAGAATGGGTATAAAACAAACTCTGGGACTGTCTCCTGTCCAGGCTCTATTCTACAGCAGCTAAGGGTGCTGGACCGTCACACTGGACCTAATAAGCATCAACCCAGCAGCTCCTGTCTCCTGGGTTTTTGAGCACAGTAGGGCCACCTGCCAGAGCAACTGCCAGGATATAGAACTCTGCAAAAGGGCATTTCAATATCCATTGGTTTTTATTGTCATCTATTATTGTTGTTATCTAGTATTGTATAAGTTTCAAAGTAATGTTTGGTGTAAATCATAAGCGTTAATATTACTGTTGCTTCAGATGTTTCTGACTGGGAAATCACAACGGCAGGAATTTCTGCTCTCAGGAGCCTCCTCTATAACCATAGTTTCTTGACTAGACCTACAAATTCGGCCCTTTGCCTTCTGAAGCTCTGGGGCCATTCTTCTCTTATTTAGAAGGTGATTTAATATTAAGCTTACTGCTGGTTGTTCTGGGCAACATGGTAGTTGAACCTTAGACAATCCCCTCTCTGTCCCAGGCTCTTGTCATTTGGACCCATTGCTTTGTTGTGCTGAACTTGAATCCCTGCCTTGGGAAGGCAACAACTAGTATGAGGATTAATATCTCTGGCTCTGAGTTTGAGTCCCAGTACCATCACTTTTAGGGTGACCAACCATCCTGGTTTGCCTAGGATTGTCCTGGTTTCAGCACCAAAAAGTCCAGGATCCCATGAAATTCCTCAGTCACAGGCAAATGGAGATGGTGAGTCACCCAAAGTTCACTTCCTAACTGCTCAACCTTGAGCAAGTCACCTAAACTCTCAAGGCCTGATATGTAAA
This sequence comes from Piliocolobus tephrosceles, assembly GCF_002776525.5. NCBI lineage: Eukaryota > Metazoa > Chordata > Mammalia > Primates > Cercopithecidae > Piliocolobus > Piliocolobus tephrosceles. The sequence goes on along the minus strand of NC_045435.1, from coordinate 108,535,838 downwards.
ATAGGCAAAATACTAATATTTACTTTATCACATCCTTGTGAAGATTAGATGAGATATGCATACAGGGCTTAGCATAGAATAAGCATGCAATACATTTTAGTTAATAATATTATTACTCTTAGCCCACTAGTACTCACTCAGCCTATCATTCTTCTAGAGCTCCTAGGACTGGAAGACTGCTTTGTTCTTGCCAATCATTTCCAAGAAAGGGAAGTCTTGCCCTAGAGCCCAAGATAAAAAATTGGGGCCCTTCCTGCCCTCTATCTACCCTTGTTTTTTCATTTTTCTTGTTCCTACGCTATCAACTCTCCTACTTAACAAGCCTCTGGGAGCTCTTTGTTTTTAAGCATCAGTAACCATTTTGACAGTTCACACTCCCAAAAGCCTCAGTGACCATGAGAATGTCCCTCTAAAAAGGCAAAGCCAGTGATCACGGGCCCAGGAGGGAAAGCCTGAGCCTGGTGGTGCCTAAAATCTGAATGTGGCTGAAAATGTACACCCTGATTCTATTCACAGGTATAATGACATGAATCTAGCCTCAAAAATAATTTTGTTTACTTGGCCAATAATCCTCCTCAATTCAACTGCATCTAATGTCCTGTGTAATTAATGATCTTTCTCCAGCCAGGCATTTAATGGCTGTTATGTTTGACTACACTTTGACATGTATATCTTCATCATTATAAATATTGCATTTTACCACTTTATAAAAAATCATATATATAATTAGATTCTGTTTTATTTTATAAAATAACATGATTTTTCTTTGCAGCAAGGAAAGGAAAACATGGCTAGAAGTGGTGCCTGCTCTATTTTCTTTTTCCATCTTCTGTACACTTGTGTTTATGTTCAAACACATTAAAACTATATGTACATATTGCCTCACTTAGGAAAGCTTGCCAACATTTTCTGGCTATATGTTATCTACTACTCAGGAAATCATAACCAAGATTCTACAACTGAAAATAGTGTGCTTTATTTCTATCTTCTAAAGAGATACTCGGGGTTTATATTTCCTTCTCATAGGATACTGTCACTAAATTTTTAGACTTTGTCATTTTAAGTAAAATCAATACCATGGGGCAGTAATATCTATATTTTGTCCATTATCTTCTTATCTAAAATGTCTTATTAAACAACTGAATGACTTATTTGTGCAGGAGAGCCATTTTGGATAATTTTTCATGCAGATTTCTGTGTAGCTAAAGTCTACCTTCTTCCCAAAGCTTAGCTGAAGTTCTCAGGTTATTACTCAGTAGACTTCCTTCTTCCTGTTCCAGCCCATTTTCAAATCCTTCTCGGAAAGAGGGATACAAGATGGATCCCCAGGAGCTGTAGTCCCCTCTTACTCTGTGAGAGAGATTCACCTATCTACACAATATCTAGGCCTATTCTCTGGTTGGCTGCATAGGCCCAGTCCAAAGAGAGAGCTGGAGATAGAGTATTTGCTAGTTCAGCTGGGGAGGCATCTGCATCTGGATCCCTGATCCACATGCCATGATTAAACAGGAACACTCTAATAATTAAGGTATTACTATAGATGATCTATTAGCCTCCAACCTTTGGGTTTTATGACTTTGTGATTTAAAATGAATGGACTTGAACTATATAAATTACAATATACTCATGGTGAAGAATAGATCTATAATGCTGGAATGGGAGGCTCTGGTTTCTGGAAAAGTCAATCAGGAAACCACATAGTGGGGATAGAGATGGCAGGAGCTTGAGGGTGGAAAAAGAGAGAAGAACTTCAAGGCACTTTCCTTTGACATGTACGAAGGAAACATTGACTGTGTCAGCATTACTTGCCCAGCACAATTGCCAATATACTATCAGGAATACCATAGGCAACAAAAAGGACTTACCTAATGAAAGAATATTGTCTTATTATAAATCAATCGATCCTTTAATTAAAGACTTCTTGGTCCCATGAAGGTGAATATATCACCATCACGCCAATGCATGTTTTTCTTGTTGTGAGTATCTGTTCTTTGGATATTCCCAGAAATGAAACTTCATGGGATATAAAATCCTGCATCCTTACGATGTTAGACCTAAGGATATTAGCGAATCATCTAGTCCAGCTCTCTCATTTTGCAGATGAGAGAACAGTTCAAATTGTGAAGCACAGGTTTATCCAGACAGGACTTCACCTCTCCAACAGGGTTTCAGGATTATAACTTTTCATTACCACAAAAAAGAGATGTAGAAAATTACAGGTTTTAAATGTGATGATAATTCTTTTAAAATACCCCTTGCTCTTGATCTCTGAATTATTGGACCAGTTCCAATAAGTTAAGGTTGTCATTAATTTTTAACTTAATCTCGAAAATAACAAAGAAAGCCACATGATCTCACAAGGAGAAATACATGGAAAATTTTCCAGCTCATTGTCCATGAATTTTTGTACAATTATGCATTTGTAAATCCTAATTATACCTCTGCGATCTATGTCAGCACACTCTATTGGAAGTGGCTCTCATTATGATCTCAGACCTAGCACAGAGTTCCTAAAGTACATACATTTCTAGAAGACATGGAAAGTTTCTGCGAGTGAGAAAGGTCTGTGCAATTTCAGATTGGTTCATTAGCATAATTGTTTCAACATTAATAAGAAAGATTCAGGCAATTTAAGATGTTTATGTAGAAAAATATGTCTATAACTGTCTCCTCGACAATGCAACATGGAAGAACCACTGATTCAGTGTCCAGAATCACCTCATCAATAGCAAAAAGAGCTTCCACTTCTTTAACCGTTGCTCGCAAGTGTTGGCATCCTGCCTGTAATTTCTTTCCTGAAGAAATTCTGTCCCATTAATTCTGAAATTCAGACACTTCCATATACTCACTTAATCTTACACATCCATGCTAAGAATAATTATTTACTTAAAAATGAGTTGATGACTCTAAAGAATGACAGAGGGATCCAGTCACACCATTTGTGGCAAGTATTCCAATCTTTGATTCAGTGGATTAATCACCAGCAGATGAAACACAATCTCACCCACAATACTGGATAGGGTATAACTAACAATGATATAATGATATTCCAGACTTTTGTGTAAATTTATTCCATTTCCAGGTTTGTCATATGACTTACTTCCAAATCAGAAGATTATCTCTGCTCAGAAAATGAAAGTTGATAGTTTCCCAAGAGAATAGAAACATCAAAGACAGAAAGCCTTACTTTGATCTTGATTCCTCAAGGGTAGGGATGGGAGGATGAGTTCACCCAAGAATAAAACAAAACTTGACACCATGCAGCCCCCATCTGATTTATAAAGAATATTTTCTCTCAGGTCTCATTTATTCATTCATTAATTTGCCAACATTTGCTGAGCACCAACTATATGCCGGGTACTAGGCCAACACCAGAAATTCAAAATCAAATAAGCTATGCTCCTTCTCTCAGGGAGCTCATCATTAATCAGCCATGTTAGCAAATAATTACAGTGCTCCATTCAGGCTGATATCTAAAGTAAATTCTTGTGTAATTCATGAGCAGATCGCACAGATCAAGCTTCAACCCTTTCTGTACTTATTGAATTGGTATTAGTATCTCTGCATATCCCCTCAAAGACTAACAATTTCATACTTTAGATGATTCTTTCAATAATGCCTTGCCTTTGACTAAAATAATCAATACCTGACCACAAAGATGCCCAAAGTTATTAACCATGCAATTTTGCATCTTTCAGGAATTTAATTCCCCACTCCCTTCCTCCCCATACACATACACACACAAAGCATTTGCCTCACAGTGAGTTAATTCCTGAGTGCTTTTCCAGCCTCCCTTGGCCTATAGATACTGTTCAATTACAGTGACAGGCAGTGAGTCCACTTACCACCCGATACCCCAAAACACTTCAGGAACATCAGGTAGGTAGCTCTTGACATCAGGAAGACTGACAGTTAAACCAAATCCTAGTTATAGGACTGGAGTTTAGAGACATGAATTTTCTACTTGTACAGATGTTACAAGATCAAGAAAATAGTCACTATTATTCCGTCCTTATCATAAGCTAGGCAGTGTGTGTTAAGTGTTTAGCGGGTATTATTTAATCCTCACAAAAATGAGGTAGATACTCTCTATTAGCCCATTTTCGTGCTGCTAATAAAGACATACTCAAAACTGGGCAATTTACAAAAGAAAGAGGTTTAATCGGACTTACAGTTCCACATGGCTGGGGAGGCCTCACAATCATGGTGGAGGGCAAGGAGGAGCAAGTCACGTCTTACATGGATGGCTGCAGGCAAAGAGAGAGCTTGTGCAGGGCAACTCCTGTTTTTTAAAACTATCAGATCTCGTGAGACCCATTCACTATCACAAGAACAGTATAGGAAAGACCCGCCCACATAATTCAGTCATCCCTCACTGGGTCCCCCACACAACACATGGGAATTATGGGAGCTACAAGATGACATTTGGATGGGGACAGAAAGCCAAACCATACCATACTGCTATTATCCCCATTTTAGAGATAAAGCAATTGAGGTCAAATAACTTGCCAAAAGCTACATAGCAGTAAGTGGTGAGGCCCTGATGGAAAGTCCAGCATGCAGACTTCAAAGCCCACTGATTAGGAGGACATAGTTAAAGAAACTGGAACCCAAGATCTTAGGGTGGCACTATTAAGATATCTGAACGCTGACTTTAACTCTTCATATTTCCTTTGAGGACAAAATTATCCTTAGATTTTGATGAACACCAAGTGCCATGACAAAAGTCCATTAACCACACAATTTTGTCTCATCTCAGTAGAGCCTGATTTGCACAGCCATCTGCTTCCAAATTTTACTGTTTCTGCTGTATCACAATGGCTGTTTATAAAACTTATCTCTGGTACAGATGTAAAAGACAGTAAGAAGTTATGAAAGGATCAATAGGACTATAAAAAATAGATTTTCAAGTTTTACCATCTGTCTTATTAAAGTTAGCCATTTATTTATTTATTTATTTATTTATTTAGCTAGGAGTGAGTACAATACTGGTTGCATCTGAAGAACATTTTATATTCTGTTTCAGAAACTTGTTGATACCTTGCTTATTAATTAAAAATTAGTCCGGGTGCCTTGTATTCGAGCTAAGCAAGAGACTCCCATTGCCCTGAGTCTCCACTAAAACAGAGCACAGAGTCAACCACTTTTAACATTCAAAAATGAGCCTCATGGACACATCAAAGTAAGTCTAGTTGAGAGCTGTGTAGCAGCCAGCCACAGGGCCCCATCATTATTAATGGTGTCAATATGAAGTCCCATGTCTGTCATCTGGGGGCAATGTTTGTGATGATGGCATATTCCTCCTTTCAATTCTTACTTTCCTCTTAAGGAAGACTGCTCATTTTTATCCCCTTGTTAGGATGTTCCTAACAAGACGGATGTACCATCACGCCTTTAAGGAGGAAGAAAAAAGGGCAACTGCAGGAGTTCAAGTAAAAACTGAAAGCTGAATCATTCTCAGTAATATTCCAAATTTATATCCCTTAGTATCACAAACTGAATTACCTCTATAAACATTAGTTTAGAAAAACAACTTTTCACTTACAACTGCATGGTGAAGAACCACATCACATCCATACAGTAAGGATCTTATTTTCAATCTAATGTGCCAATGGCAGTTTCCAATAAGAAGAAGCAATTTGCCAGCCTTGCCAATTACAATTTGTCCTTGGCTGAAGATGACAGCAAAGTCTGTGCCTCTGGTTCATTGAAAACATCAGAAAGATATCCCTAATACTTAGTCTGTTTCTCTGTGAAGTTAAGCGTTAAGGAGGTGATTAAAATTCAGCTTAACTTTGGTACCAAATCAAAGGAAAGATATTGCTGTCTGATGGTAGGAGAGGGTTTCAAAACTATCCAAAGCAGCAATGACATGCATTTAAATTCCAAGCCCTGTGGATGTCATTGAAGCTTGGTGCCTCCAGTTTCACACTCGCCAGGAAGCTGATGTTCTGTATCCTGTGGATATAGGGCTAAAGAAGGTATTGACACTACTGCACACAGATTGATATAAACATGCAGCTCTTGCCTCATTTAATACCACTTTTATTAAAAGATGACCCTTGGCCATGAAAGAAAGGTCTGGGAAGCAATGGCTCATATTATGACACTGATTTTCTGTGTAATGATCAGAAAATTGTTTTGCCTCTTTTTGCCCAAGGTATAATGTTAAGACACATCAGAGAGTTGATTTGTGAGGTTGCTATGATGACAGAATCACATGAAAAAGCAGATTGGAGATATTAGCTGTGTTAATCGGCTTTTAAAGACAAGTAAACCGATGACACCCAAACAATTATCCAAGAAAACACCTTTGAAGTTGATCTACCTCTATTACATCAGTGCGACACTGGATTATTAGTATGAGGAAGTGGGAGACTTTGCTTCCTAATTAAAGGTATTTCTTATGTCCTGACAATGATTTGATGCACAGGAAATTAAGCCTAAATTATCTCCTCTCGTTCAAGCTGTGTGATAAAAGTTTTAGGGAGAGACATGATCTGGTGATGTATTTATTAATTCAACAACCCTTCACTGAATGTCAACTCCATGCCTGATTTGGCTTCACTAGAGGCACAAAAATGAGTAAAACTGGGCTCATGCCTCAAAGGCCAGTCTTGCAGAAGACTGAAGGGGCATACCTGCTCCCCAGCCCTAGCCACTACACCTGCCCTCACTTGGAGGTTCACATTCTTCATGAGCTGCCTGCCTGCTTTCCATGCTGATCTCTGTGGGAACACACTCTACTCCATTTTTACCTAATTAACTCCTACTTATTCAGATTTTAGCTCTGTGCCTGTCACATGGTATTTGCTCGATAATTATTATTGAATGAATGACTAAATAAACAAAACATCATAATACAATACGAGAAGTTCTCAGATACAGGAGGAAGCAAACAGCCCTTGGGCAATGGGACCACGGTAAGGCTATCAAGGAAGGCTTCACAAAGGGCATTTGAGCTCGTGGTATTTGAGATATATTTTGAACGGAATTGAAGAATAAATAAGGACAACATGAAGAGAGGGTTACAAAGTGATGAGAAAAGAGGAAAAATTATACTAAACAAAGGGAACATAATCTGCGAAGTCATGAAGGTATACATGAGAATGAATTGTTGGACAAACAGCAAGTTTAGAGTGACTAAAACATAGAGCACATTGAGAACAGTTTAAACTGGAAAGTATGTATGAACCCTATGTTGAAGGCCTTAGATGCCATAGTTAAAAGTACTGATTTTTTTCCTAAGGTGATGGGAAGTCTGTGAAGGCTTATACACAGGTGTATCCATTGAGATTCAGAGGCAAAGTAAGTGAAAAACAGTAACCACTCTAGCTTAAGGAGAAAAAGAAGAATTTATTAAAGAATATTAAGTAGTTCAGAGACACTCTGGGAGAGACTGTGAGTCCAGACTTAGAAGCTCCAGCAAAGACCACTGAGCACATACTCTAGCAGTCACATCAAGACCCTGGGCACTAGTCAGCAAAACCTCCACCAGTGCTCTAAGAAAGCCATTCCTGTCACCCTCAACAGAAATGAATTTCACACAGCACCTCCTTCCTCCCACTGCTTTTCTCCAAATCAAAGTTATGCTCATATTCTTCTGATTGGCCCAGGTCATATGCCAGCACCATAGCTACAAGGGAGACTGGAAAGTGAATTTCTAGCTTCTATGTAGGAACCCATGATGTGAGAAATTTCAAGCATAGAAAAGGTATTCTAAAGAAGCTAAAAGGCTACAAATCATAGAAACTATCCACTGCCACATGGAAGATGCATAATCAAATTGACATCATAAAAAGATTCATTTGGTAGGATTATTGAAAATGGATTGGAGAAGAGGAGAGTTGGGAGACAAGGTGATAAATATAGAAGGTTAGAGCAGGCAAGAGACGAAAAGAACATGGACTTTAGTGCTGACGTTGGACGCATAAGAGTGAACACAGAACAAGAATATAAGATCATAGGAAGCAAGAACCTGGACTGTCTTTTCACTTCTGGAACAACAGCACATAGCAGTTATTCAATTATTTTTGTTTTTATTGTTAAGGAGTCATTTACATACAATAAATTTCACCTTGTATGTGAATTTTGAACATTGTGTATCATAATGTAATCACTACCACAATCAAGATATAGAACAATTCCATCACTCCCTAAATTTCTTCATGTTGCCCTTTAGTAGTCAGTCTCACAACTCCAGCCCCTGGTAACCTCATACACACAGTATGTAACCTTTCGAGTCTGACTTCTTTCATTTATCATAGTATGTTTGAAGTTCATCCTTATTGTGGTTGTATCAGTACTGTGGTACATTTCTGTTTTTTCCTTAGTAGTATTCCGTGGTACAAATATGCCAGCATTTATCGAGGCCCCAGTTGAAAGATATCAGACTTGTTTCTCGTTTGATGGAAAATAAATCATCCATATGTTTGTGCCAACATAATTTTTATTTCATTTGGGCAAACACCTAACTGTATTTGGCACTGGGTCATATTATAAGAAATGATTAAGTTAATAACATACTGGAAACTGTTTTCCAAAAGCAATGTATTAGAGTTTAAGTTACTCTGCATCCTTTCGTGTACTTGAGATTGTCATTTTTTAAAGTTATTCTAATAGGTATACAGTAGTACCTTATTATGGTTTTAGTTTGCATTTCCCTAAAGACTAGTCATGTTAAACATCTTTTCATATTCTTATTTATATATGATTGATCTTTTTTGATAACATGTTAAAATATCTTGCCATCAAAATAAGTATTTGATGAATTTATAAGTAAACTTGTATTAAAGATATTTAGAAAAACAAAGTTGCCTCCACCTGAAATAATTGGACATTGCTAGGGAAAGGGAAAGGATGGGGTTGAGGCGCACACCACACTTTTAAGTGAATATTGATTAACAGAGTTTAGCTAAAGGATTTAGAAAGCGTGACCAAAGATCACTGTTCCTGAGCCTAATTAATTATTACAATTCAATAGTTTGCACCCAAATCTAAAATACATAGAATTGGATAGCTTAATAATGCTTCCTAGAAATTTTCTGCATTTGTAAAAACAGATAAACTTCAATTAGTTTTTACTTCCTTCTTGTAAAATAAATAAGCAAGTCTTGAAAGCCAATTCCGTATCATTCACCAGGAAATGCTGGCAGTGGCTCGGTGTTTGCTCTTCCAAAGAGTACTAAATAAAATATTCAATGAGGAGAAAGAGAAAGGTAAAACTGCAAACTGTAGGCCCCAGAAGCTAATTAAATGGTTGATCCTTTGTAATCACCTTCCCTACAGTGAAGGAAGCTGAATAGCAAGGTCAAGAGATTAGACTTTGCTGCCTTCTGAGTCATTGAAGAACCATAGGTTCTTGGACAGTAGGGGGTAGCTAGTAGCTGATGGAAGAAGAGTTGCTTTCTTTGCCTAGAACTTTCAGGTTATAAAAATAACACTGTAGGTTGCATCTGAGCCAGGCCAGCACTCTACTGCATCTCTTGCTGCAGCTGGGAATGAAGATTGCTGCATGGCCAGAGCAGCTGACAGTCAAAGGAAGCTGGAGCCAAAGACTGGACATAGGCCTGCCAGCATTTGGAAGCTTCATGAAAGATGAACTAATCTTGTTCTCTATTTAAACAGTTATAGTAGAGCAGTAGACATCAAGACAAACTGAAAGAAGAAAATAAAATATGGAACATATATCATGGTGTTACTGTGAAGTAAAAACATTAGCTGAAAAAAAGTGCACTGTCCCTTGAATCAGCCCAAGCAACATTATGAAAAGGCCAGACTAGGGGGTGCGAATTTTCTCCATCCTCAGTTGAATCTTCCACTGGAGTAAAACAACAGTGTGGAGATCTCAAAGATCACCGATTTCAGCCCTCATTTCATCGATAATATGCGTGATAGAAAGGTATAAGAGAGTTTATGACTCCCCCATGCACAGGAAATTATTTGGTGGCATCACAAGTTAGAACTTGGATCTGGTGATTTGCCACTCAGTCACTCTGCCAAAAATGTCAATGAGAAGGAATGCAGCCTCTATGGTGTCTGTAACTACACACTTCTTAAAATTTTGTATAGGTATTTTGATGAAGCCTTTGCTTTACCCCAACCCTATTTCTGCTCCTAAAAATTAAACAAGTTATCAGAGAACTTATCATTTAATAATTTTTAAATGCATGTTATACTTAATGTTAAAAAACACTATTTAGTGTAAAGCTAAGTGAGATGAAAGAGAAGAAATAAAATTAATAGAAGAGAATTTCTATAGCATGGTCTTATGGAAATGACTGTATCTGGAGTTAGGTGTTAGTCCATGAACTTGAGAAATACTCCTGGGGTTCTGTTTGTCACTAAAATGAACATGTTAATGCTTTCCTATTAGGGATGTTGTTGGCTTCTCCAGATCTCCAGGATTGTGCACATCCTACACCACACTACTGCAGGACTTTTCCTTAATTCAACTAAAAATGGGGATCTTTGTCCCACGGCCATGAAAATTCAGGCTCGCAGACAATTTGAATGGTGAGTGAGACAGGGTTTTATTGGGTGAAGAGGAAGAAAAGGGGGGAAACAGGGACTCTTGCTAGGTCAGAGTCCCTTCTAGAGCACTTCATGCCCATTGTTAGAATCCCAGTTTCCACACAGGAGGAGAAAGAGCCAGACTTCTCCCTGCTACAAACATCATAAACTTCCCAAGGCTCCACCTCAGTGGACAGGCTGCCTGGAGTTTCTCTGAGGACCCCCTCCCACCTGGCCATCTCAATACTGCCTGGGCATAAAATCAGAAGCCACAAAAGAGAAATCTCCCTCTTCCTGGAGGAGTTATTTAGTTCTACATTAAATAATTTTAATTATTAATTTTTTATTCAAACAAAGACACAGATAATAGGAAAGAATGCAAAATGTTAACAAATTTAATGTACATTACATGATTTTCAAAAAGTTGAAGGTTGTAGCAAGTTCCTTTGCCTATGCCTTCAAATATATTTTCTCTACTTCACAAACACAAACGAAAACAAAACTCACACTCCTGAGAAGTGGCAGAGTTATTCAGTGAAAAGAGTTTTGGAAAGGAAATATTTTGCTTGTCATTAATAGTTTCTTTCTTTCCTCTGACAAATTGTCTCTAAGGTGGGAAACTACATGTGCATGCCTGACACAACTTGAAAACAATACAAAACAACAAATCACAATTGCGAAATCATACAACACAAATGGAATCACAGTCCATAAGGGTGGCAAAGAAAGAGAGTGCATGTGGTGGGCAATATTAAGCTGATATGCAGACCTGGTAAGTTTCCAAAGTGTTCTGGGACTAAGTCAGGGACAGGAATACACAGAGGGAAGCCCATACTTGGTCGAGGTTGGTTCACAGCAGAAATGACAATTTAAAGATCTATGTAACAGTCTCTTGTTACTGAGAGGGCACCGTTTTCACATTCAGAAGGGCTTGTCCCTGGACTAGATAACTGCCCAGAGTTATTTTTCTTCGGTAAATCAAAGCTATCAATTACAACCTCCTAGAGCAGCTATTCCAGCTGCTGTAGGATAGACAGGGATGAAAAGGAAAATCATTGACTGTGCATAGCTCCTTCTGGGGTTGTTTCCTGCCAGGGATGGTGTCAGACAAGTGCTAAAGGCACTGTTTGTTTCCTGCCCCCATGCTGAGCTCAGACCACAATTGAAACCAGAGCCTGCCATTTATCACTTGACCACGTACATCTGAACCTGCAAGACCCTTTCACAGCCTTCACTGAGGTGTGAAAACTGACAGTTTCCTTCTCCTGCCACTGGTTCTGCAGTAATTAAAGCTTTTTTGCTATCACACTCCTATTAGTCTCTTGGTTTTAAAGATACTGTTAACACAGATAAGTGTGTATGACCAAACTCTGAATTAAATTGCTTTTACAAGCCACAAGAAAACCAGATTAAGCTTGCAATTTTCATAAGAAAATGTCTTAGTAAAAGGTTCAAAAACAGTGGCTTTTTGAGCAGAAGTTTGAATTATTCACAAACAGTAATGATTTTTAGAAATCATTTGTTCAGATAGTAACTATTGATTGCTATTTTGAGCTAGGCACTGTTCTAACCTCTACACTAACACTATTTGATAGTTGTTCATATGGATTAAACTTAAAAGAATTGTTTAAAAGTAAATGATTAATACATGCTTGTAAAAAAATAAGTTAAAAAATGCTTGAGGACAAAATGAAAAGCAAATGCCTTCCCCATGAGCACCATTCCCATCCTACTATCAATAATCTGTTGCTTAATTCTGCAGTCATTTTTCTCTCTGTGTGCAATGTGTGTGTGTGTGTTTAAATATAAACTGTTTAATAGTGCTTTTGCTTTTGAAAAAAAAAGTCATAATGCTATACATAGAGTTTTTTGACATAATTTTTTAATTCAGTAATGTATTGTGGACATTCCTCCATGAATCATACATATCGTTTTTATTCTTTTAACAGCTATATAATGTTATACAAAATTAATTTACCTTATTTCCCCTATCAATGAATATTAAGTTTTTTGCCAAATTTTCCCCATGACAATAAGCTAATTATCCATGAGCACCCTTATATTTATATCCTTGTGTATTTTGGATCGCAATTCCTCACACCCCTGTCAATACTGGAGATTATCAATCTCATTACATTTTTGCCAGTCTAAATCTTTTTTAAATGCATCAGTTAAGAAGTTTATTTTGTTTTTGATGTAAGAGATGGGGTCTCACTCTGTTGCCCTGGATGGAGGGCAGTGGCAGGGGTTTAAGTGCTCACTGCAATCTTGAACTCCTGCACTCCAACAATCCTCCCATCTCAGCCTTAAGAAGCATTTTTAGTGTCTTCAATAACATTTCCCAATCACTATTAAAATTGAACATTCCTTCATTTGCAGGCCATTTTCACATGTGTGTTCTACAGATTGCCAATCCATATCATGTACTTGACTCTCCCACGAGGCTGAGCTCCAAAACACAATGCTTTATCTTTGCATATTTGCTTGTTGAAGCTTTTCATAGAGATATCTGTCCTTAGTCTTCCATATATATTTTGCGAGTCAGGTTATTTGTTTTTCTATTTGTTTTCTTCTGTCTGCCATGTGGCATACTTCCAGTAAAACCTGTTCCCACTTGACTGTTCTTATTTAAAAGTGAAGCATTTAAATACAGATTTAAAACTCTGGGTGCAGAAATGGGACTTGCCAAACAGCAGACTTCATTGAGAGGTCTGATGGAAAGCTGATTCTTCCTTGAGGGACCCCAACATGTTAGTATCTGTAAGTCTTGTCCCTGAAACTCCCCAGCTTTTCCAGAAAACAATCTGCCTCTGCCTGAGAGAATTGGTGAGGTGGAAGCTTTTCACAGATATTCTGGAAGGCTGTCAAGGGAAGTGAGCTTGGGATTTCACTTTTCAACATTCAGACTTTTAACTAATTCCTCTGTTTTCAGCCTGGGTCCTTACATCCGCCTGTTCTCTGAGTTAAAAAGATCTCTAGTCAAATTTCCCCAGAGTATAAATAAGCCCATCAATCCCCTGCTGGGGAGATGGCATTCACCTGGTTTCATAGATTAGAGGTGGGGAGGTGGGGGCCTGACTACCCCTAGAGCCTTTTAACCGAATGTCTCGATTCAGTTCACCCCTTACTCTATTGCTCTATGGTCCCTGGTGCCTCTATTCCGGAATCATATGATGCTTTCTGATGAAAGAGTGTGCTTGTCGTGGGGATCCCATTCTCAAAGTACTAAATTTTTGCAGTTCTTCCAGCTGTCTGCTTTCCATCTTCTAAACTCTTATTAAAATCTCAAGTCCACTATTGTTTCCTCTTTTGTTTTATTTGCCCTCATGGATTTATGCATTCAAAAAAATTTTTTACTATTGTTTAAGTGGAATGAAGGATGAGAAAAAGATAAAGTTCTGAGTCCAGTGGTTCCTGTCAGTCTTTCCTAAATCTTGTCTCAACTGCAGATATTCCTGTGAGTATCTGTCAAACAGAAATCATCAGCAGTTCGCTTTTGGTTTATATATCACATTAACTTATGTGACAAAATTTTCCTAAGTAATCCTTATAATTGGACAGAGAAATATTGGGACCAATAGAAAAAGCCCTGAACTAGAAATCAGGAAATAGGCTCCAGTTCTGATACTGCTATGAATTAGATCATTTTCATGGACAAATCACTCTACCTCTTAGAGATTCAGTTTGTTGTTGTTGTTGTTTTCATCAGTAAAATGAGAGGGTTTAACTGCAGGAGCACTAATGTTTCTTCCTTATTTTATAAAGTGATGGTTATTTGAATGAAAATGTTGAGACTGGTAGCAGGATAATTCTGGATCATGTGGCATGTCTGAAAGATGGAAGTAACACAGAATGCTGCAGCCTAAGATGCTGAAGCGGCTACGCTGTCTGGAGTATATAACTGGGGTTCATAGTCTGGCACTAGGAAAACTTAGAACACAGACACACGCGAGGAATTTAGGAGCAGAGGTTTAATAGGCAGAAGAAAAGAGAAAGAAAAACAACTCTCTGTCTATAGAGGGGTCGTCGGAGTGCAAAGACTGGCTGGCCATGGATGCGCCGGATTTTATAGTCCAGCTTGAGATGGTGGTGTCTGATTTACATAGGGTCCACCGATTGATCAAGTGTGACGTTTACATAGTGTGTGGGGAAGGTTGGTCAACTCTCTCTATGCAAATGAACTCTCTCTTTGGCCTGCACCATCTTGTCTGCTCCTTACTGTACAAGTGGCTGACACAGAAAGGAAGATGGAGCCACCATCTTGAAGATGTCTAGTCTCTAGTTCCTGGTGGCATTCATTCGTGCAAGCTCCTGGCTTGCTTATGTATGTCTGCAGGTCGACTCTACAGGCTGTTCTTTGTTAGAAAATTATTTGGGGCTGCTTTTCATTAAAAAGAAAACCTCACTGAGAACTCCCATACTCTTGCTATCTGCCTAAGTGATTGCTTCTTAACTCCTATACCAATACCACTTCACAAAGAGACAACATAGTGCACAAGAATTTGGAGATTTGGAATCAGAGACCCTTTGTTCAAATCCTCAACACATAAGTATATTTGAGTAACAGCTGTGTAACTCCAGAGAGCCTCATTTTTCTCACCTGTAAAATGTAATTTATAACGCTTATTTTTTAAGATTTGTGCTTTTCTGTTTTTAGGGTGCTTTTGATCATTGTAATTTGTAATTTTCTGTACAGATACTCTGAACAACTTTTCTGCCACACCTTTTTTCTGAAATGCATGATTCTCTCTCCATGATCTGATGCACAAGAGCCCAACATAACTCAGGGTGGGACTTGGCTATACGGTATTGATAGGGTTTGACTGTGTCCCCACCCAAATCTCAACTTGAAATGTATCTCCCAAAATTTCCACGTGTTGTGGGATGGATCCAGGGGGAAGTAATTGAATCATGGGGGCTGGTCTTTCCCATGCTATTCTCATGTTAGTGAATAAGTCTCACTAGATCTGATGGGTTTATAAGGGGTTCCTGCTTTTGTTTCTCCTTCATTTTCTCTTGCCACTGCCAATCATGATTCTGAGGCCTCCCCAACCATGTGGACCTGTAAATCCAACTAAACCTCTTTTTCTTACCAGTCCGTGGTATGTCTCTATCAGCAGCATGAAAACGGACCAATGCAGTAAATTGGTACCAGTGGAGTGGGGCATTGCTGAAAAAATATCTGAAAATGTGGAAGTGACTTTGGAACTGGGTAACAGGCGGTGGTTGGAACAGTTTGGAGGTCTCAGAAGAAGACAGGAAAATGTGGGAAAGTTTGGAACTTCCTAGAGACTTGTTGAATGGCTTTGACAAAAATGCTGATAGTGATATGAACAATAAGGTCCATGCTGAGGTGGTCTCAGATGGAGATGAGGAACATGTTGGGAACTGGAGCAAAGGTGACTCTTGTGTTTAGCAAAGAGATTGGTAGCATTTTGTGCCTGCCCTAGAGATTTGTGGAACTTTGAACTTGAAAGAGATGATTTAGGGTATCTGGTGGAAAAAAATGTCTAAGCAACAAAGCATTCAAGAGGTGACTTGGGCGCTGTTAACAGCATTCAGTTTTATAAGGGAAGCAGAACATAAAAGTTTGGAAAATTTGCAGCCTGTGTGATAGAAAAGGAAAATTCATTTTCTGGGGAGAAATTCAAGCCAGTTGCAGAAATTTGCATAAGTAGCAAGGAGCCTAATGTTAATTTCCAAAACCGTGGGAAAAATGTCTCCAGGTCATGTCAGAGACCTTCACAGCAGCCCCTCCCATCAAAGGTCCAAAGACCCAGGAGGAAAAAGTGGTTTCATGGGCTGGGCCCTGAGTCTCTGTGCTGTGTGCAGCCTAGGGACTTGATGCCCTGTGTCCCAGCAGCTCCAGCTATGGCTGAAAGGGGCCAACGTACAGCTCAGGCTGTGACTTTAGAGGGTGGACACCCCAAACCTTGGCAGTTTCCATGGGATGTTGAGCCTGAGAGAGCACAGAAGTCAAGAATTGAGGTTTGGGAACCTCCACTTAGATTTCAGAAGATGTATGGAAATGCCTGGATGCCCAGGCAAAACTTTGCTGCAGGAGCGGGGCCCTCATGGAGAACATCTGCTAGGGCAGTGCAGAAGGGAAATGTGGGGTCAGAGCCCCCACACAGAATCCCTATTGGGGCACTGCCTAGTGGAGCTGTGAGAAGAGGGCCACCATCCTCCAGACCCCAGAATGGTAGATCCACTGTCAGCTCACAGTGTGTACCTGGAAAAGCCACAGACAATGCCAACCTGTGAAAGCAGCCAGGAGGGAAGCTGTACCCTGCAAAGCCACAGGGACGGAGCTGCCGAAGACCATGGGAACCCACCTCGTGCATCAGTGTGACCTGGATGTGAGACCTGGAGTCAAAGGAGATAATTTTGGAGTTTAAAATTTGACTGCCCCACTGGGTTTTGGACTGGTGTGGGCCCTGTAGCTCTTTTGTTTTGGCCAATTTCTCCCATTGGGAACAGATGTATTTACCCAATACCTGCACCCCCATTGTATCTAGGAAATAACGAGCTTGATTTTGATTTTACAGGCTCATAGGTGGAAGGGACTTGCCTTTTCTCAGATGAGACTTTGAACTATGGACTTTTGGGATTAATGCTGAAATGAGTTAAGACTTGGGGGACTGTTGGGAAGGCATGCTTGGTTTTGAAATGTGACAATATGAGATTTGGAGGGGCCGGAGCGGAATGGTATGGTTTGGCTGTGTCCCCACCCAAATCTCAACTTGAATTGTATCCCCAGAATTCCCAGGTGTTGTGGGAGGGACCTAGGGGAGGTAACTGAATCATGGGGGCCAGTCTTTCCCGTGCCATTCTTGTGATAGTGAGTAAGTCTCAAAAGATCTGATGGGTTTATAAGGGGTTTCTATTTTTGTTTCTCTCTCATTTTCTCTTGCCACTCCCATGAAAGCAGTGTCTTTCACTTCCAGCTATGATTCTGAGGCCTCCCCAACCACGTGGAACTGTAAGTTCAATCAAACCTCTTTTTCTTCCCAGTCTTGGGAATGTCTTTATCAGCAACATGAAAATGGACTAATACAGGTGTGCTAAAATTGTTTAAAATATTTGTGTTGTGGGAAAATGTGGGGAGAAACTGCACATTGATGAGTCTGGATCTAATATATTGGACTAGAACATGGAACTGCCCTCTGAGGGTCAGCATCCAGTTCTGGTCAATCTGAGGGGTCTGCTATCAGCATTAAAAGGTCCAGTTCAGTTGGCAGGGAACAACCTGATAGGTGCAGACAATGCATGAGCCTTGAAATCAGGCACCAGAGGGTGCAAAGACTGTGAGTAGACTGAGCTATTCAGAGAAAAGCCAGTCCTGTTCCAAATCTGGTGACTAGGGATTTTAAAAAGTCATCCCTGAAAAGGGAGACTAGACAGAAGGCTAGATCTCAGCCAAGTGGGCTGAGGCTGTGAGGACAGCTTTGTGGTTACAGCAGAAACTTAGATATCCAACTTAAAAATATATACAGCACTGAGGCAGAGGAGCAGCTAGTCATGATGAGCTCACGTGGCTGGGTCAAGAAAACACCATGGCACGATATGCTTGCACATGTCCAGAGCTCCCATCAGTGGCTATGCAGCCAAAATTAAAGCCAGCTTCCTTCTACTTCCATGTACTGTCTGCCTTACCCTAGAATGGTCCCAGAGTTGTACAAAACTATACCTGCAGCGATCTCAGTTGAGCTAGGCTTGAGGAGACAAAATGCAGGCAAACCATTATACCCCTGTTGACTTTGCAGCTCAAACAGAGGATAGACAACAGTCAACTGCATTTTAGCAAAAAGTCAAGGAGGACATTGAAAGGAGTGTAACTGTTACAGGTGTTGCACAATGGACTTAAAAGAAGGAAAAAATGTTTGGGAAGAACAGCTTCATGTCTATCCTGGTAACTCTCTTCTCCAAAAAGGGAGTGGTTGGGAGAAGAAAAGAGCTAGATGAATGTGTTAAATATCAAAATTTCAAAATATGAAATTAAGATAATTTCTTGGAAGAGTGTGATCTAAGGCATATGAATTCAATGAGACCGAACACAGAAGCAACCAGTCTGTCTGGGACTTTATTACTGACTCTGAATGTTTGGTTTGCTGAGTACCAGGCTTTCAATGCAGACAGAAAAGAGCAATAGTTTAAAAAGAAATTTTATTTCAATGTTGGTAATCAAGTTTATTAACATTCTCAAAACTCATTTAAAAATGAAATTTTAAAGAGCTGCTTCTTTTTCAATTACTCAAGCTGGCGGGTCCATTTTTGATGTGTCATTTCTGATGGATTAGGCCAGTCAACTTGCACAAGATTATAAGTGTCACACAGCACAGCATTAGTAATGTCACTGAACAGGGCATACATATCAGTGATGACTGTACCAGAGAAGCTGTTTTATGGAAGACACATGCATCTCAATATGGATTTCTCATCTTTGATTCTTTCTCTAGAACTTCATTTTCTCTCCATTGTGATTTTTCTCATATCTTATATCTTGGCCTCTTGAATGCCTTTCCTTTGTGTTTGACCTTCAGTTTGCCCATTCTCCAGAGAGAACTGATTAGTGAAAAAGCATTTTTCTAGCTTACCTTGCTCAGTCTCAATATGAACACTGCAGGAGAAGAAGATGCACATGAATGGCTTGGCTTACCTTGTTGAAACTTAAAAAGTACTCTAATAGTATGACTGAAGTTTCCAGGGTTTTTACTGCTGAACCTATTTCATTTGAGGTTCTTTTCCTTTAAACAATGAATATTGAGTCAACTACCTTTAAAAAATTATACAAGTATGATATGGGGTAACTCACAGCACTGAGTGGAAAACTGAAGAACCAGTCTTTGAAACAGGCAAAACCCAAAGATCTCTTGAAATCTACATGGTAGGGATAAATCACTGTCATTGGGACTCCATCATTTTTGGGTGTTAGGTTTTCTACTTTATGTGCTAATTCCAAGGAGAGAGGGCTAGTGTGCCTAGTTGGGTCTTTTTCCTACTTTTCAGCTAAAGGAAAAAAAGAGCTGCTTGATTAATCATCCCACTAGCCTATACTCATTGGAGAAGAAGAGATTCCCTTCACTTTCATTGGAAAGTGAAGGGGAAGAGCTGCTTGGTCTGCAAGCCCCCAGAGATCCACTGCAGCCCTGAAGGAGCTGGTTGCCATGAAGCTGGATCTGAGCAGTAGGCAGAGCATGGTGAATAAAACATTGTGCTAGAATTTCAGTAGTGTTGGGAGATCACTAAGTGGGAGAAGCTGGGGATGAGTGCCAGGTCACAAAAACCAAAGTCAAAGGGGCCCACAACCAGCTGGTATAGCAGAGGGGTTAAGAACTTAGGCAGCAAATTCAGAGAAACATGGCTGCATAGCTTAACCTTTCTAATTATGTTTCTTCATCTGTATAATGAGGATAAAAATAACACCTCCTTTGAGAACGCTGGTGTGAGACATGCATGATGTAATGCCCGTGAGGGGCTTAATATAGTACCTAATACTTAGTAAGCATTGATATATGTTCTCCTTCTTGAGACAGTCCTAAGATTGTCAAGTGGACATTTCTTCATATGGCTTATTCCTTTCAGATGCTCATGCTCTGCCTCTATTATCTGGGAGAGTTTTCTGCCTGAAGGAAGCGTGTTCAGAAGCCTGTGTTCAGAAGGCTCTGTTAGACATTTGCATGACTCAGGCTGGAGTACAAAACTAAAACAAAATAGTTCCCTTTTACCCTTCTATACTCAACCTGACCTTTGTCATGATAAGCACATTTCCCTCCTGTATGTTACTCTGTACCTCAAGGGACCATATAGAATGAAAGTTTGACAGAGGTACAAAGAGGAGAAGAGAAGAAAAGTAAATGAAACCAGGAATAAAATGTATGATGAAACTCTGAGAGTCTACATATTCTCAGAAGCCAAGAGTGAACTGAACCTACTCAAGAGCTCCTCCTCACCTGCAGACCTCATGTTCAGCACACCACAACCAGGACATTTTAATGGGCAGTGCTCATTCGAGGTACCCATCTTGTAGGGTTATATACAAAGAACCAAACGAATGTAGCTTCTCAGTTATCCAGTTTCGATCAAAGACCTCCAGAGAAATGCTCAGTTCCTCAGTCCCAATTGGTTTCAAGCAATTAGAATTCCATTTCTGCAGATTAGAGAATTGCTAACAACTTTCTCTTCTCCAAAGGTCATTTAGAATTTTAGGAGGTTGTACTCTCACCAGGTTAATACTAATTGGAGCTGGTACTGAGATGTGCAGATATTGGAGGCACAGACATTACATTGACTCCTGGTCTTCCATCTGATCTCATCCAGAAACATCACTTTCCCTTGTGGCCAGCAGTTCCTACCTTCTTTTCTTTAAGACTGCTATAAAATTTAGCTTGTTAATTGTGTTATATGGTGCTGCAAAAATATCTGGGGAGAAAGTTCACATTAATGCTTGTCTAAAACCCAAAGAATATAAAGCATTATTATTGGCAGAAGAGATACAATTATAGTGACATAGAATTCAGCAGATAGTATGTTTTTCATAGTCTCTTTTCATAGAGAGAGAATAATCTTAGGTTTTATGAGATTTTAATTAAATGAACATATAGGCTCAAATAATATATAGTAGATGCAAGACATATAGATTTTCAATTAATCTCCAGTGAATTTTCTGTTCTTGAGGTGCCAAAACGAGAAATACTTGGCAGATGAGCCATCTATGCAACACATTATGCTGATGCCCTCACATTGCTTTGCATTCTGCAGGAAAGATGAATCTGAAACTTCAGTTGTATGATATAACTGAATACTAGATATAATATTCAGTTAGTACATATATAGTATATATATACTATATATAGTATTCAGTTATATATGCTATGTATATATAG
Source organism: Piliocolobus tephrosceles (assembly GCF_002776525.5). Lineage (NCBI taxonomy): Eukaryota > Metazoa > Chordata > Mammalia > Primates > Cercopithecidae > Piliocolobus > Piliocolobus tephrosceles. The sequence continues at coordinate 108,514,440 of NC_045435.1, read as the reverse complement.
TATTCAGTTATATCATATTACATATGATATATATATCATATATATGAAATATATATATTTATATTTAGGACTCTCTTGAATATATATATATATATGGAGGAGCTCTTCAGTAGGTTTAGTTTGCTCTTGGCTTCTAAGAATATGTAGACTCTCAGAGTTTCATATATATATGAGATATATATATATTCAAGAGAGTCCTAAATATAAAACAATTTTTACACCTAAGTACCTTGAAATGTCCAGGATTTAATTAATTTATAACTTAAATTCATAATGACTTTGCCACTTGGGCACACTATTGATAACCTGTTTCATAGGCTATCTCTTATTGCTAAATTATAGAAATCAGCAATTACATCAGGATGGGTCCATAAAGGGGCATCAACTCCATTACTAAGAAGACAATGGAATTGTCCCAAGTCAACTTCAAGTCATCTCCCTGAAAGTGTTCAATAGGTATCCTTAAATAATTTAATTGGACATCATGAAGACATCCTAGTCTACATAGCAATGAAGACAACTTTGATAACAGTAAAGATGCTGCCACACATCATTAATCTTACTGTTCAAACATGAAAGATGCATCCATGCGTCTACTGCGAAATAGAAGTTTATGAGAAAAGCATCCAGATAATTGACTAAAATTTTCCCATTTTTTGCTTAACATTTTGGCACCATTTTTTGCTTAACATTTTGGCCTCACGTGACACACTCTGCAACTGCAACATCCCTGCCTCACTTCCAAAAGCGCTATGTGAGTGACATGTGAGGTCCTGTGGAAAACACTGACATAACTGAGAATACCTCAGACTCCAGAGAGATGAAAGACTGGTAGAATATGCTAGACACATTGGTAAACCACTATACTGTAACCTGAAAGAAGTGGTGCCATAAAGAAATGATGACATGGAAAAGAGAAAGGGGGCAGGTGTGTAGAGAAAGTGATGACCCTGGAATTGTGCAGCGCAGGAGCCTTGAGAGTAGCAGGTCCAGGACTTTGAGTCAGACTTGAATTTGAGTCCCAAACTGGACATGTATGACTTGGGCAAGTCATTCAACATGTCTGGATCTTCATGTCCTCCTCTGTAAAGTGAAAGTAACCTCTCTTCACCAGGTTGCTTAAAATTTAGATAATGTATGTCAACCCAGTATTACTTGAAATGCAGATAGATGAGTTTCTAAGGTGGAATTTATTGGCCATGTAAAGCATCGTTTAGTAATTATTACCGGTTTTAATTTTGAGAGCAGTTTTAAAAGGCCTCTAGAAACTTTGATGCATGCTAAATAAACAAACATTTAAAATGTGTTTGTTTACAGCAAAATGTAAAGAAGAGATTTAAGTGTAAAATGGCAAAGTAATTCTGTTTAATAATTTAAACTTTATAGTCTGGTTTTAACAAGTTCAAATACAAGCTGTTGGATGACATAAAAGTGATATAGTATTACTTCATTTGGATGATTAATGCAGCATTAACTTTTTTCTTTTACACACCCAGCTAATGTGCTCATGTATGTACATATTCTGTCCTGGGAATAATTATTATTGATGAGGTGTTTGCTCATGGATAATTTTTAACTACTTTGTAAATCTTTTCAGTTCAAATGTCACTTTCTATTGCAAGATTAGTTTTTGATTAAATAAAGATGTAACTTTAAGTGTTGGAGTCTCCTCTGAGATTAAAGTTAATCAAATAACATTAGACTGAATTTACACAATACTGCAGCAAAAATAGAAGTTTCCAGATCCCTCCGAGAGTGGAGAGTTAAATATGCAAAGTAATTCATATGAAGTACCCAGAACCGTCAAATTCATAGAGACAAAAAACAGAATGGTGATTGTCAGGGACTGGGGGAGGGGGGAATGAGGAATAATTGTTTAATGGGCACATAATTTCAGTTTCGAATGATGAAATGGAGACAAATAGTGGTGATTGTGGCACATCAAAATGAATGTACTTAATGCCGTGGAACTGTAAACTTAGTAACAAGACGGTAAATTTTATGTTATGCATATATTACCACAGTTAAAAAATGTAACTTAAAAATTTGCAAATCAGCTTTTTTTTTTTTTTTTTTGACTGAGTCTTGCTCTGTCACCAGGCTAGAGTGCAGTGGCGTGATCTCGCTCACTGCAACCTCCGCCTCCCAGGTTCAAGCGATTCTCCTGCCTCAGCCTCCCAAGCAGCTGGAACTACAGGCACATGCCACCACCAGCTAATTTTTGTATTTTTAGTAGAGACGGGGTTTCACCATGTTGACCAGGATGGTCTCGATTTCTTGACTCTACGATCCACCCACCTAGATTTCTTTTATTTTTATTACTAATTTTTTACTTTAAGTTCTGGGATACATGTGCAGAACATGCCTGTTTGTTAACATAAGCGTACATGTGCAACGGTGGTTTGCTGCACCTATCAACCCATCATCTAGATTTTAAGGCCTACATGCATTAGGTATTTGTCCTAATGCTCTCCCTCTCCTTTCCCCCGACTCCCTGACACGCCCCTGTATGTAATGTTCCCCTCCCTGTGTCCATGTGTTCCTATTGTTCAACTCCCACTTATGAGTGAGAACATGCAGTGTTTGGTCTTCTGTTCCTGTGTCAGTTTGCTGACAATGATGGTTTCCAGCTTCATCCATGTCCCTGCAAAGGACATGAACTCATTCTTTTTTATGACTGCATAGTATTCCATGGTGTACATCTGCCACGTTTTCTTTATCCAACCTATCACTAATGGGCATTTAGGTTTGTTCCATCTTTGCTATTGAAAATAGTGCTGCAATAAACATACATGTGCATCCATCTTTATAGTAGAATGACTTATAATCTTTTGTGTATATACCCAATAATAAGATTGCTGGGTCAAACAGTATTTCTGGTTCTAGATCCTTGAGGAATTGCCACATTCTTCCACAATGGATGCGCTAATGTACACTCCCACCAAAAGTATAAAAGAGCTCCTATTTCTCCACATCCTCACCAGCATCTGTTGTTTCCTGACTTTTTAATGATTGCCATTCTAACTGACATGAGATGGTATCTCATTGTGGTTTTTATTTACATTTCTCTAATGACCAGTGATGATAAGCTTTTTTTGCATATGTTTATTTGGCCACATAAATGTCTTCTTTTGAGAAATGTCTGTTCATATCCCTCACCCACTTTCTGATTTTTTTTTTTTTCTTCTTGTAAATTTGTTTAAGTTCCTTGTAGATTCTGGATATTAGACCTTGGTCTGATGGATAGATTGCAAAAATTTTCTCTCATTCTGTAGGTTACCTGTTCACTCTGATGATAGTTTGTCTTGCTGTGCCAAAGCTCTTCAGTTTAATTAGATCCCATTTGTCAATTTTGGTTTTTGTTGCAATTGCTTTTAGGGTTTTAGTCATGAAGACTTTGACCATGCTGGGAAAACTTTTTAGCCATATGCAGAAAACAGAAACTGAATCCCTTCCTTACACTTTATACAAAAATTAACTCAAGATGGATTAAAGACTTAAATGTAAAACCTAAAACCATAAAAACCCTAGAAAAAAGCTAGGCAATACCACTCAGGACATGGGTATGGACAAATCAGCTTTTAATGATCTCCCACTTCTAAATAATCCTGGGGTTGGGAGTTTTTGCTGTTGTTGTTATTGTTTATTTGCTAATTTCAAATCACTAGGGGTAAGAGGAAATATTAAAAATAAAAAAGTGCTGTAGTGAGCTATGATCATAGCACTGCACTTCAGCCTGGACAACAGGTCTCAGTAAATAAGTAAATAAAAGAGAAAGTTTAAATTATAGTGACATCTGCAAAAGTTTTTTCAAATTAAAGTTCTTTAGAGATTGCACAGACAATTGAAAATATCTCTAATGTTTTTACCCATGTATATCTGGCTTCAGATAATGCACAACTTCAAGGAGGAAAAGAACTGGTGTTAATCAAGTGCTAAGCCAGGTACTAGATGCTTCCTGATGGCTTTGTCTCATTCTATTCTCACAAGAACTTTGTAGCATATTATTATTCGCATTTCACAAAAGAGGAAAGTAAGACTTCAAGATTTTAACTGACAAGCTCGGGTTTATGTTTCTAGTAATCTATGAACTTGGTGATTTGAATCCATGTCTCCTAAATCAAGGCCTTCGGCAGACTTTTAAAAATTTGTTTTTATTAATGCGTTAAAAAATTTGTATTTTGTTTCCTTCCCCTGTATAAATAGCTGGTTGCTTCAGCAGTATTTCGCCATTCCTAGGAATTATATACGGTATACCATAGCAGAAGGAGTAATAGCTAGGAGTTTGGAGCAACACTCCAGTCACAGCACTAACCTGCTCTCCTGATCACTTGAGGTGATCAGTGAAGCCTGTCTGTGCCTTGCTTCCCCCAGCTGTGAAGAAAGAGAGTAATATCTATTCTGCTTGAGTGAGTTACACATTAAAGGCCAAAAATGATCATATGTGAAAAAACATGCATGATTATGACTGTGATTAAGGGTTATAATACAAAGTGAATCTAGAATTTGCAACCACAATATTTATTATGGCAAAGATCTGTTCAGGTTGTCTGACTAACCTATCACCATGCAATAATCTAAAACCTTTTTATTTGAAATCTCTTATATTTCTTCATTTTCTCAGGATAATCTCTCCATCCTTCTTGATAATGTTAGTCAATGCCGTTCTAACATCAGCTGGTGTGGAGACAGTGTAGAGTTTTATAAGGTTGAGAAACTTGTCTCCACAGCAATGTTGACTACTTCCCTTCTTGTTCCACAAGCTCTCCAGACCCTAGCCTTCCCCTTCTCAAGTAGAATCTTGGAGTCAGTCACTGACGAATGAAAGTTCTTGGTGCCTATGCAACAGCTTGGGAGCCCTGGTCAAATTATGTGTCAACATGACATTTCTAGATGTGTAACTGGCTTTATTGTTTGGAACTGCCTTGGAGATGGTGTACTGAGAGCCTTCTGGACTGGTAATAGGTGATAATGAATGAGGTGGTTGTCATGAAGATAAACTAGGCTGGCAAGGAGGACAATTAAAATGATGTGGCCACAATGCCAATGCTATTTTAAAATTTCATCATGCTGCTGGGAGGCTTATTGGGAATTTATTTTCCATAATGAAGAAACCATGCCGGATGCTGGTGCTGTGAATTAGAATCTATCCACACAAAACAGAGCAAAATGCTGTTCTGAAGATGAACCAGGTTAATTTATAAATGTAGACAGTAAAACAGGATGACTTAGAACCTAACATTATGTTTTCTCCCTCTGATTTACTCCATTGTTTGCACTTTAGTGAAGCCAATCTAGTAATTATGAATTGGCCTTACTTTTACTATATGGGCTCAGCCTGAAGAGGGTTATGCTCACAATTCAGGGTGAAAAAAATGAGAACACTCAGGAGAACTTTAAGAATTCAACTGATAAACTTAACTTCCAAACCAAAATAATTTAGTTCTAATAAGTAATATCTTCGAAGGAGTTTTCCTTACTAGGTGACACCATTAGTATTAGACACACTTTGCGTTTTTCACTTTTTGATATGTGCAAGTAAGTAGGAACACAGTGGCTAAGATCTCATCCTCTAGAACAGAAGCTGGCAATCTACAGACAATGGGCCAAAATGTTTATTATTGTTTGTAAACCATTTTTTAAAAATCAAAATAAAATAGTTTGTTACATGTGACAATTCTATAAAATTCAAATTTCAGTGACCATAAAGTATTATTGGAACACAGCCATACCCATTCATTTACATATTATCTACGGCTGTTTTTGTGCTATAACCACAGAGCTGAGTAGTGGCAATAGAGATCAGATGGCCCTCAAAGCCAAAAATACTTAATATCTGACCCTTGACCATAAAAAAAGTTTGCCAGACAATGCCCTAAAATTATTCTACTTAAATTCACATCCTTCTGTAATTCACTTATTAGCTGGGTATTCTTGGGCAACTTAGCCTTCCTCTGCCTCAGTTTTCTCATCTGAGGGTTATACTACCAAATGCATGTTATTCGAGAGAACTGAATAAATTTGTATAACAAGGACAAAACACTCCCTGGTGCACAGTAAACATTCAATAAGTGTCATTATTATTATATTTCATCTTATTAAAAGTTAAATTGTTATGCTAGTGTGGAAAACTGTAAGAAAAAGTCTTTAGTAAGTGAGAAAATAGTTGAAAATACAAAATCAATATAAACATTGTGTTATGTAAGGTCAGCAAAAAAAAAAAAAAAGTCATAAGGAAAAAAAGTAGCACACATGTATTATTCACTCCATCACCCTTCAATGTTCTCAACCAAAAATCTTAGTATAATTTTGAAGCCTCTTAATTCAAAACTGAAAGTACACTTAAGTAAAAACATTTGAATTGGCACATTGGCCATATAGCTTAAAGATAGGATTAAGGCCCCTGGAATTATTTCCCTAATATAATACATAATTAGATATTGATCGTGAGGCTGAAACACCAGCTTCAATTTAAATACTTATTACCAATTGTATCAGCTCATTGTACTACCTTATGTATTATAAAATATAAGACAAGTAGTTGAAATGCTAAAAATATTTTAATTTCAAAATTTTGCTTACAGGCTTTTAAGCAAACTTTGTCTACTTTTACCTTGAAGCAAATTTAATCTGGATTGAAATAGATATGCTTAAGAAAAAAACAAAACAAAGGTGGGTGGTGGAATATAAGCACCAACACAAAAAGAGTTACTTGAAATTATTAATGGTAAAGAATTAAAAATGGATAGGGAATATAAATAATAACTTTAAGAAAAAACACAAGTGGTAAACAAATCAAGAAAGAATGCAAACGATAAATGAAAAAAACTCTTTGTCTGATTATATTGATTCAATTAATGTAAGATATATTTACTTGTAATATAGCACAGATTTTTCCTCAATGATAATAATGTTAAGGGTAGAATACTCATAGCAAAGGCTGATCCAATGTTTACTAGGGGCCATATTCTTTTCTAGGTGCGTTATATGAATTAACTAATGAAATTGTCAGAAAAATCCCTTAAATTAGGTATTACTATTTTTAGAGCCATTCAAATATTTTACTAATAAAGAAACTATGATCCAAAATTATACACCTAGTTGGAGGTGGATCTGCTATTTGAACCCAAGCTGTCTGGTTCTGCAATTGTGACTTCCAATCATTATGTTATTGATGCCAATATATGGATGCATCCATTCTCTGCTGATTTCAGAGAAAACATTGCACATTGTGAGCTGAGAACTGACAAAGAAGGGGAAAATGTTCTTCATTGATTTCCTCTTGACCTTAACCTCTTCCAAGTGACTATCCATTCTTAGTATTCTACAGCCAATGGTAAATATGTTTTCAATAATATTTTTAAGACAACATAACAAAAGACTTTCCAGGGCTCATGACAGCAGTTATTGGTCAAGTCAGAACTACTTCACGAATACACTGTTTTTGTTCCCAGGTTTAGGGTCAGATGAGCAATCACAAATTTAAGTTATAGATGGGGTTTTTGTGTCGATATGCAGAAAAGAGAAGGGACAAGCATTTATTGAGGTTCTGCTAAGTCCTAAGAGCTCGGCATATGTTGTCTCATACTGACCTCATAACTCTATGAGATATTATTATCTACACTTAACAGAAGACATCTCTAGATCAGATTAGCTGAGTTATTTTAATTAACAAAGCTCACACAGCTAGAGACATAGCCTGGTTTTAACTCATTTATCAGATTCCAAGACTGTGTTCTTTCCAGTACACAGCACTGCCTTCTATCTAAAGAGTTCTTATCTCTGATTTGATCTGTACACCACGAGGAAATGGAATTCTGATATGTCTTGTCGCAAGCTGGGGAACAAAACCAGGAGAGTGCAGAGGGAGTAACAAATACAAGAGCAGGAAAGGACACTTAAACAGAAAAGAGGGAGGACAGCCTGGATAAACAGTGGAATCAGTAGCTGGAGCCCATAGTTGATTTTTATGTGTTTCTTTGGCATGATATGTGAGTAGATTCGATCAAAGGGTTGAGGACACACACTTTGTTTACAATTTATCATGAATATCATTGGAAGGCAGCATGGAGTAATCCACATTATGTGGGCCACTCCTCATCTATGATGATGAAAACATACATCAATAACACCCATACAAACTAATGTAGGTCATTACCTGGGCATCAGGTAGAACCACAAGAGGAACAGGATGCAGATTCCCAGGAACAGGAGGACTCCAATATGTGGTGAGATGACAGCATTACAAAGTCAAGCTGATGGAGGGAATCCTGCCTGGTCAGTGCAGCTGGTAGGTAAACACCCAGCCAGCAGTCAGTGCCAGAGGGCCTGCTATAAGCTGACAGGATCCCAAGATAAGAAGAACTTGGGCCTAGAGGAGCAGAACTATACCCAGCAAGGGCTAATGAGTTTCATGCTGATCTGTAAAGCACTCTTAAACCATTTTACCAAGCTCTGTTCTTATACAATGATGTGTCTATATATCTTTCCCACTAGACTGGGAACTCTTTAAAGGCAGACCCTAACATAGATTGTAAATTTTATAGAAGATGAATAGATGTAACAAATGAACTTAACTACATGAATTTGATGGAAACCCACTTACTATATTTGGGTCACAAAAGCTCAGAATAGGCGTGGCAGCCAAGATAACTTGATACTGATTCACATGAGTTACCAAATAAAGGCTCCTAATATTCTATTAACCAAGATCAGAACTGTTCCAAGGCCCCTATATGGTTGGGTCCTCAGGCGGGCTACTGTAGCCACTGCAGTGGGATGGGAGCTATGCCAAGGGTTGGAGCCAGCTGGTCAACACAGTGAGCTTTAATGACTATGCATTACCCCCTTGCTTCTGTGAAGTAGTATGTCATAGGCATTACTTGATACCTCCATGAGAAATATCAACTACCCCTCCCCTCAATTTCAAAGCAAATAAGTTTAATTGATCAGAGTCATACCGTGAGTCAGCAGCAGACCCAAAACATAAACTCAGAACTCTGACAGTCCAGAAATGACTCTTTATCCCTGTGTTTCCCTTGCCCTTTAAATGTAAGGATGATGCTGTGGGCCTGCTGACCCAAGACGTGACACATTTTCTTGAGCTGATGAAGCTCTATAGAATCATCAGCACTCTCTAATCCAGCCGTTTATTCATTCATGTAGCCACTAGCTCAGTATTAAGTAATAAAAACACAAAGAACAAAAACAGCTTGGCCCTACCTTCCTGGAGCCCACAAACCTTTCCCAATATATTTTTGAATGAATATGACCATAGATTAAAAGTGAGTTAAGAAAAGATTTTCTAGGTAGGGAAAAGTCTGACACATAACTGGATACATCTGACTATGTATGTATCTAGTTTATGTCTAGATATGTCTAGACATATCTAGAACTAGAATGTCTAACTGGAACTGCCAGGCATTGTGATGATGCTAAATGAGATGAAGATAGAAGACTAGTTTAGTTTCATTGCAAATTTTATATTTCTAATAATGTGAAGGTCTTTAAACTACGTGGGATCTGAAATCTTAAGCCTTAGCAGCCATTTTCAGTTCAAATAGTTTTGAATTTTTAGCATGTACCAGGTAATTGTATGAACTGTCATTAAATTTCCAAATAACCCAATTAAATGGCATCAAGGGATAACTGAGCTTCAGAGAATTAAGTTGCTTGCATAGGATCAAAACTACAAAATAGCAGAAGGAAAATTGGGATCCAGATCTCTGGGTCTTCAGAGTCCATGCTTTCTTCACTTCCCCAAGCTACTCCCCTTCCAATAGGTGAAGAACAATTGGTGGTTTGGGGAGGGAGAGGAACCTCTCATGATTCGATTGTAGCAATTAGTGGGTTAATTCTGGCCCCCCATAGGGAGTGTGCTTAGAGACTTGGAGTCACTCTAGGGAGGGAGCATCTGTACCATCATCATAGCAGCCAGATTTTACCAAGGGTTGGAGGAAAGGGAGGAGAGTGTTTACTTTGTATTGGTACCTGGGAGACTGAGGCTTCCAACAACTTCACCAGTAGTCTAGGTTCACAGGGAGTGCATTTTATTTAATGCTTTTGAGTTTCATGAGGCAGCAGGATTTAGTGAAAAGAGTGAAAGTGAGTCAATGAGAGCAGCCTAAGCCAGCAGTCAATGACCTGGGCCTAAGTCAGACTCTGCTCTGATGCCAACCAGCTCTGAGCTGGCTCTTTGTCCCTGTGTTGCCACTTAGGAAGCAGTTTCTCTACATTATGCCTCAGGTTACACGCTGGTCTTAGCCACATGGAAATGATCTGGTGATACCTTAAAATAAATATGAACAATACAAAATGCACTATACAAACACTAATGTATTATTTTCTTCTTTTAATATTTTAAGAATGTGAAAACCAAGGCTTGTTAAAATACTGTTCCGAAGCGTCACTTGAGTAATCTAGGCATGGCATATGCTCTGTGTTGCAGCTCACCTGTCTTCTTCGAAATATGCAAAACTCACAACTAAGAATAAGACTTAGTTATCAGTATTTTCCATCTGACTGCATAATTATAAGAGTTGATTAGAAAGTCTCTTTTTAGCTCGTTTGTATCTCCAGGGTAGACACAGAATTAGGCGGCTGTAATTGCAGAGGCTGGAGAAACGTGAGGCTTTAAATGGGTGTCTATAAAATGAAAAGGGGAAAAAACAACCCAAAATGTACCCAGTTAATTTAGCATGAGTTTTTATTCACTTGCTTCTGATTCTCTAGTACAACCATACAGGCTTATAAACAAGTTTTCTTTTAGTCTACTGCTTTTCTCTTATTCTCCATACATGTGTCAATGCATTTTGATATAAGGGTGAATTCTCACAAACAACATTCATCTCCTCGTATGTATATATTGCTAACCCAATAACTGGCTAGAACATTAGGAAATTAGTTCTTAGTCATACGCTGTGATCGATTTAATATGCAGAGACCTAAATCCTGCAAAAAGGAAATCATGTTATCTAGAAACTTCCATTTAGATGCAACTAGAAGAATAAAACATGGCCCAAGAAGCATAGAGAGTCTGAAGCATATGGCAGAATTTGACCCTATTTTATTTTTTGCTTCTACTCTGTAGATTAAAATTTTATTTTAACTTGAAATAAACAAATACACACATCTTTCTTATTTTCCCCCTTCCCCCAAAAGATAAGAGCAAAATAAAACTATCTTTCGTTTGCAGCTGCTACCAAAACCATCAAGAGATAACACTAGTAAATAATGTAGCTACATAAAAAGCTTTGAAGCCCACAAATAAGCTCTTCTTTTGCTAGAGGTAGGGGTAGCAATGCTAAGTAAAAAGAACGAGAAACAGTCAAGCCAATAATTCCTGGTGACAGTCTCTGCATCTATCTATTTCAGAAGGTTCTTTGAAATATGAACCCTATTATCTCAGGTAGCTCGGCTCTCAAAGAAATCATTAATTTAACAAATACATATGAGAGTTTATTCTGAACTGGATAAGGTGTGTTTTAAGAGCAATATGAGCACATGAGACACAAATACATCTGGCCAGGTAAGTCAGGGAAGGTTTTGTAAAGGAGATGACCTTTCATTTGAGTTGGATCATCAAGTTAACAAATGTGGAAGAGTATTCCAGACAGAAGGAACAACATGAGCAAAGTGCTGAAGGCATACACGTGCATGGAAGACTGAAGCAATGATTTGAAAAATCCCACAGAGCTAGAGCATAGTGTACTTAGCAGGAATGGGTAGGAGATGGGGCTGGAGAAATAGATGGGGCCAGATTGTAAAAGCTCATATCTGAAGCTAAGGAGTTTAGGCTTTAGCCTGAAAGCTGTGGAGAACCATTTGAGGTTTCTATGCAGGAAAGCAACATGAAAGCTGCAGGAGTTCTATTCTGTTTGTTCAATAAATTTTGTTGAAGGATAATAGAGACACAAAATAAGTGTTCAACTTATTGAATTTTACAAAGTGAACATATGTCCACCTCAGGCCCCTGGTCAGCCAGATAACCAGTAATTGGGTCAAGAAACATAACATTGCCAACTCCCCAAGATACCCCCCGCCAATCCCATGCTCCTTTCCTGTCATAACCTCCCACCCCAACAAGGGAATAATTACCTTGATTTCTAATACTGTTGGTTAGTTTTGCTGATTTAGAACTTCATATGAATGTTGGCTTTTTTGGCTCAATATTAAAGTTTGTAAGATTTTATCTACATTGTGATGTAGATTGAATTCATTCATTCCCATTGATGTGTAATATCCCATTATATGAATATACCATAATTAATCAGTTATAATGTTGAGGTGTGCATCTGGCTTATTTTCAGATTTGGATGACTAACAAACAATGCTACTATGAACACCTCATACAAGACTTTTGATAAATATGTGAGCTTACTCCTGCTGAGTATATGTAGTAGGAGCAGATTTGCTGGATCAAAGGGTATGCTGATATTCAACTTTAGTAGATACTGCTAAACATTTCTCTAAAACATGCAATTCACACTCCCCCCAGCGGTCTATGAAATACCAGTTCCTCCACATGCTCACCAACCTTGGTACTATTATCTTTTCCATTTTAGCCTTTATCAGGGCATATGGTAGTATCCTTCAGTTTATTTTGAAGAGAGTGATAGTGAAGAGAGATTAGAGGTTGAACGGCCAGTTAGGGAACTATGGCAATAATCCAGGAATGAAGGCATGGATCCAGGGCAGTGTCAGTATTTGGAAGCCAGCTTCTGCTGAAGCTGGTATTTGTCACGTGTCACACACATCCAGTAAAAAAGGTCATATGCAATAATATGAAGCTTAGTTTCTCATCATTTCATGCATACTTGTACTTTTTCCTTTCAATGATAAAATAATTTCCATTTATATAGGATCTTTAATCCCAAAGTCCTTTGCAAATGAAGCCAAAGAAATGCAGCACAGTCCATGTCAGTTATAGCAGAAAACAAAAGGCCCAGGTGTTGCACCCACCCCCACCCCAACTGCCTCCTTTGTCAGGAGCAGGGTTGCCAGGCTTGCCTCCCCAGCACTCCCTGCCTACTGTGCCCTGGAGCGGCCTTGGACCTGTGAGTGCTGGGACCTCAACTGCCATGAGGGTGACATGGGAGGTAGCCTGCAGGGAGACAGCCTGGCCTGATCGGCACCCATAAAAGCATTTGCTCCCTGCTCTAGGAGTCCTGGTCACCGGGGCAGCTAGGCGAGGATGAGGGACGTGGAGAATGGGTGGGAGTCCAGCCAAGGCCCCTGCAAGCCAGAGAGGGGCTTTCAATTTCCTCTGAATAGCTTGACTAATGATGATCACTTGATATAGGAACAAGAAAGCTTTCGATCGTGAATTTTAACTTTCAATCCCAAGTGTTTTAAGACAGTATTTAGAAAGTTGGTAGGTCATACCATTTAAAGAACCGTTTCTGAGAGGCAGGGTCTGTGTGAGGTGTCAGGGAAGTGGTACACCCCCATCTATTATACCTGGCCTTCCAATACAGAAAGAGGCATCAGTTCCCTTGCATCCACTTCGCACCGTCTTCCCCACCCCGCTATGCAACAAGCCCAGCCTGGTGCCTTGGGGCAGTGCTCTTTGTCACCCACACAACCAGCACAGTAGCATTTGCTGGGCTGAAAGGGAGGGTCATGCAGAGGTGCTTCTTTGGAAGGGCTGGCACCTGGAGAAAGCCATGTGGGTTGGAATTGGGATTGTGAAAGAGTTTATAGAGGAGGCTTTTCCTACTAGATCACCTTATTAAATAGCACAGCATTCTTTCTTTAAAGCAAGTAAAAGTGTATGTCTGCTTTCTTCCTTTTTTTGGGTTAACTCCCTCTTTCAAACAAATCTCTCAGCCCATCAACATCTTTTTAGCCACCCCTACAATCCCTAACTAATTTGAACTCTGGAGTCAGCATCTTAAATTCCCTAAGCAAAGCATCCCCTTTCTCAAAGCTGTACTTCTCCTTTTGGGTTGCTTTTCCTGTCCCTGCTAATAGCATAATCTATACCACCAGTCACTGATTCAGAACCTTGGGGGCAGCTTTGACTGCTGCTCCTATTCTGACCTCTACCCACCATACTCCGTTGAGTCCCATGAGTTCTACCTCTCACACCACTCTGCATTTCACTTTCTGACTTCTATTATCTTGGCTGGGTGCTCTTGCTTGGAACCTTGCTAAACCCCACCCTGAACTGCTCATCTCCAGCATCTCTATTCCGATGCATCCCACATCTCACTGAAAGCTCAACCTTCCTCAAATACGCATACATATGTGAAGCATTTATTTCCAGATGTTGGGGTTTAAGTGCCCAAGTTTTTCCAGTGTCTCCAGAATAAAATGCAAGCTTTTTAGATGGGCCACTGAATAGATGCCTTAACCCATCCTTCTAATATCCTCCTCATCAAGTATTTTGCAGTCTGCTCCAGCAGATTTTAAATTGTCCTCACTGTTCAGTGAATTTATATTTTAGTGGAATTTGTATTTTTAGTGGAACTTAGGCATTATTTTGCGCTAGGTTAGGGAAGATATTTGAGGTCCAAACAGACCAAGAGCTAAGGAAATTCAACAAGATTAAAAGGGTTGGGAAGGAAATCAAATGAAAATCTAAGAGGAAATAGATCAAATCTGAAGAAGTAGACAAAATTGAAGACAAAGTAAGCAAAAGGCCTCAAATCCAGGAGTTAGCTGAGACAGTAACAGGAAGTAGGAAAAACAAAAATCTGAGCCTAGTGCTAAAATAGAGACAGTTCAGCTTCAGTCTTTTTTATGGTTCTTCTAAGGATGAGTGATCCTTACTAACAGATGTTAAAAGTTAGAGCCTTGCACTTTGGGAAGCTGAGGCAGGCAGATCACAAGGTCAGGAATTCGAGACTATCCTGGGCAACATGGTGAAACCTTGTCTCTACTAAAAATACAAAAATCAACTGGTTGTGGTGGCATGCGCCTGTAATCCCAGTTACTCAGGAGGCTGAGGCAGGGGAATCCCTTGAATCTGGAGGCAGAGGTTGTAGTGAGCCGAGATCGTGCCACTGCAATACAGCATGGGCAACAGAGCAAGACTCTGTCTCAAAAAAGAAAAAGAAAAAAAAAAAAAGAAAAGAAAAAGAAAAAGTTAGAGCCTTTACTTGTGGCATGACTCCAAATGTGGTAGCAGCAGGAAGTTCTGTAATCCTCAAGGTACTCAAATGAAAAAATCATTTCTCATAGAAGCAGCGTTTGATGTTATTAACTTGACTTCATTCTGAAGGATTATGTTCAGATTTTGTCAGGCATTTGATACAATCATACCAATAATGAGAAAGGCAAAGATAGATTCAACATGCAGCTAATGTTTTGTCCATACTGCCAAACCTTTGTGGTGGATTTTAATGATAGATCAATTGGAGTCCAGGGGGGTGGGGGGAACTGGTCACTTCATTCAGCAAGCATATACCAATCAATTAAGTGGTCCGTTAAGAAACAGTCAATTCAGTTACAAATAGTTGAGATTGTGTATGTGTGTATGTACTCAAACAAAAGTAGGAAATATTGATAAAATGATCTTTCAGTTATTACAGCCACTCAGAAAGCACTCACGTATGTTGTTTGGTGACTTCTAATGGCCCTTGGAATTAAAAACAATTAAGCAGAGCAAAGATCTGTTTCCATATCTACTCTTAGAAGAGATAATGAAAACAACAAAGTGGTGAAAAGATAAATTACTCTGTGTGTGTATGTGTGTATGTTTCTCCCACATGGGGTAAAAGACACAAAAGCTCAGAAGCGAATCACCATCTCTAGAACCAGTGAGTACAGGCTTTAGGTCTAACTTCATTTATGTAGAAATGAGGCAGTTCAGCTATGCACAGAAATTAAAGTGTACAGGGGGAAAGTGCTAAACAAAATATGAATTGTAATGAAATCTAAAATGCCAGTGGTCCTATTATTGTGTGTTTTATGTAACTGTGAGGTCAAACAGCATGGGTAATGAGAGGTCACGATAGCTAAAACTCAGAGCACTAATGGCTCTAACCCACTGGTGAAAGCAGTGATCTCACTAAAATGCAGCACTAATGGAAATAGCTCCATTGGGAAAAAGCCAGCATCTGTATCTTAAGAAAATGGAGAGAAAGAGAGAAATCTTTTTAGTCCACCTAAAAATCTATTGTTTCAAAGAATAATGCTTTTAAAAATCGCTTGGGAAATTTCTCTTGCAAGTGCTTGCTTCTAATGCTTCCTCTACCCAGACTCCAATCTTCTAGCTTTCCCTCCAGTGAGCGAACCAGCCAACTGTGTCAGTGCCATTCGGAAGTGCATTCCTGGATATGGCAACTGTGATCAACATCCCCATGATATGAGAGATATGTGGTTAAGCAATGTACCAGGAGGCTGCCAGGAAAAAAGATGGCACTAGTTGGAGCTAAATATTTCCTGAGGCTTATAAGTACACAAAAAGCCCCTGAGCCTCCCATCGCAGCCAAAACCAAATCAGTCACAGAGACCCTCCTTGTTCCTGTACAGCCCATTGGAAGAGATAGCTTCCCATTGCCTTTTACTTTTTTTGTTTGTTTTGTTTTTGCTTTGGTCCAGTTTTTACCTCATTTTAACAGAAAAATGGTAAAGAGACCAACTTCAGGTTTTGCCCCTAGCCATAGAAATCATAAGAGGACCTCTACTTTGACCACTTTCTCTGCTCAAAGAGTTCTTACATGATACATTTCACTAGATGTTAGGCTCCTCGAAGGCCAGGATTATTTCTAAACTTTTTAAAAAAGTTATCAGTATAATGTTCTCCATTTGTTTAGGAAAAAGATGGCAAATTAAACATAAAACTCCACCATGTATCAGAATTGCTGAGATAACATTTTTAGTCCCATATCATGGAAATTGAAAAAAATGGGAAATTTTAAAAGATAGTGAAATATACAGACAGGCACACAGCGAGAAAGAAGGAGGAAATGTATTTAGGAAGAAAAGAGATTAGATCCTTCTATTCCCTAGCATTCTGCCAGCTGTGGAATCGTGACGGGAGGCAAACATTAAGCTCATTTCTTACTCAACCATTCATTCCTTTCATTCCTTTTGAGAGTATGAAAACACATCCAATTTGCTTCTCTCCAGACAAACAGAGTGTTCCAGAGTCTTATAGTATGATTTATATTTTTACAAGACAGTTTTATATAAAGAAAAATTTCATATATTGTTTTAATCTTAAAACAATTATTAGCAAATTGGATGAAGAGGCATAGAGAAGCCAATGTGAAAAGTAAGGATGGGGAAAGAAAGATGTGATAAAGAGATCAATACCTAAACAAAGACTAAAAAGAAGAAACAGAGAGTGAGGGAGAAGAAGCAGAAGAAGAATTGAATACATTACAAATGGAGTGTTCATCAAAGCAGGTAAATTAGTTTTGTGAATTATTCTTGTAACCCCTATATTGTTTGCATGAGCTCTTGAATGGCAAGGCAATGAGGATTAATACCTCTCTTAATAGTATTGTTGGTTAACTTGTGATAACAGTTTTCAGTTGTCTTCCCTAGATCTTAAAAGGCTGTGTTCTGGATTATAGAGGAACAACAGCCCATCTGGAGTAAATTATTCTCTTGGTCTCAAAAACAGGGAGCAGAACATCACCCCACTTTCTAGCATATTGATTCTCAACTTTCTCCTTCATCCAATCATATAACAATGTCACACTCCCATCACTCATACAGGGATCCCCCTTGAGAAAGGATGGTGGGGTGCAGACTCCTCAAGACGGAGGCTCCACAGTTCCTGGGATGGAGGCTGAGGGATGTGGCAGGGGAGCAGGGGCACAGTCATGTGGCTGTTGGAGTTTGAATCTCCTTGCTAGGAAAATCCCAGTGCTTCCAAAATAACCCCTACTGCTTGCCACACCTGATTGTGAATTATTGTTGTAGAATTTTAGTATAAATCAAAATCCCCAGTTCTAAACTAAAGCCTGATTTTCAGCCCAGAGGAGGCATGGAATGACAGAAGTTTATCTGAATAGCCAGAGGGCAACAGGAAAATGATGTTACCTTGCCTTGTGAAGAAAGGGAGTAGGAATACTCACACTGATTGCCTGAGCTGCCTGCCTTTTATTCATTCCCCATGTCAAGCCATCCCATCCATCCTCCCCAAATCTCCATGAATCACGGCACCTTCTCACTTAGAGCCCACTGTGTCAACACCCTCAGTATAATAAAGCGTCTCCATGAGCTACCCCTACAACCTTCCCTAGCTTCACCTGCATAGTCTACCCCCTCCAAATGACCCATGACCCAGTCACTGTTCCCCACATGGTTCCCCCGAACTTTCAGGCCCCCAAGCATTCCTCAAACTGTTGTCTGCACAACTGAGCTTCCTTTCCCTCACATACAGTTCTAACAATGTTCTTGCTATTATTTGTGATCTAGCTCAAATCACAAATCCTCTAAGAAATGTCCCCACTTCAAATCAAAATAAGTCTTTTATTCCATTTATGTTTATAGCACTATGGACTATATTTGTATTTCCTCTTTCATCCACTCACTGCTGCAGACCGAATTCCATTCCCCCAACAATTCCTCTGTTAAAGTGCTTACTCCCAACATGACTGTATTTCAGGAGGTGATTAAGGCTAAACTAGATCATAAGGATGTGACCCTAATTCAATAGATGAATGGGGTCATTCATGATGTCCTTATACAAAGGGGAAAAGATACTAGAGACCTCTCTCTCTCTTTCCTGCCCCCATCTCCAAGCACACAAAGAAAGAACCATGTAAGGATACAGCAAGAGGGTGGCTGTTTGCAAGCCAAGGAGAGAGGCTTTCAGAGAAACCAGATCTGCTGGCACCTTGATCTTAGACTTGCAGTCCCCAGAACTGTGAGAAAATAAATTCTTGTTGTTTAAGCCACTCAATGTGTGATATTTTGTTAGGGCAGCTGGAGAAAGCTAATACATTTAGCCAACTTGTGTTGGGAACCTAATATATATTAGACCTCTTGATCATGCCCCCTGTGTAACATTGCTAGCTGTGCATCAGTGTAACTGCCCAACGGGAAGCTCTTTGTGGAGTGGTAAGGCTCAGAGTCAAGCACATGCCTTCTTAAGACTACAGGCTTACTCATCTTCTGAATTAAAACCAAATTTCGCTTAAACTACATGTTGGCCCTAGAGAAGAGGAAGACATTTGCAGTATGATAGACAATAGTGCCTTTCCTCAGGGCACATTTCAGCTCCTCTTCTGAGCATCCCACTGCACATGTTTATCTCATTGTTTCTGCCTGAGCCCTCCTGGCTCTTGAATGAAGAAACTTCTAAGCTAATGGAGCACAGCCCATGAATTGGTTTCTAACCATGGCCATGGCTGCTGGCTTCCTCTTACCAGCTAGTCTAAGAAAGACAAATGCATTTGAAATCCACTTCTTTTTCTCCAATGTACACCCTCCTTTTCTTTGTTTTAATAATTCAGTTTGTTTTCACATTTGGAAAAGAACAAATGAGATGCACAAAATTCCCCTCTTTCTCTACTCCCTTTGGCTTTTTACAATGGTCTGCAAAAGACTGTCCAAGTTCACGAAAATTGACTTTTGCCATTTAAATAATCTAATCTCCACAAACCTCTTAACACCTAAACAATAACCTTTTAAGGCACAGCAAGATAATTAATACTGAAAATAGTCTCTGCATGGGATCTGTGTATCTGCCTGCCCACATTTCCCATTCTGAAGAAATATCTAGTTTGTAGTTGTAAGTTTATGGAAAGATTTACCACACCAAACATGAATTATATTTTAATAGGCCTCTCCTTCCACATATTTTATAAATTGATTAACTTAACTGACCAAATGCTAATTAAATATGCATTAGGAAATGGTTTGTATTCAACAGCTTCACTAATATTCTTGCTGATGTTTTTGAAGCCCACTGAGTCAGAAAATCAATGCCATAGAGTCTGTTTCTCTGCCATATCCCTGCACACTGCACCAGCTCCCTGGTGCTGATGGGTAGTGCACTGGGAGGAAACAGCCAAGCCAGGGGGAGGTGGGAAATCATTATTTAAAGGCCAAATGCCACCATTAACATTGATAGCAAATTCAAAGATGCATACGAGTATAGAGATAGCTCTGCCTTATTATTCACCTTGTTTTTTGTGAATTGAGAGCATCCAATGGAACTGGAGTAAGACTGATAAAAATCCTGTCTAGCAAGAACCCTTGTCCCTGACAATCCTGCAAACACTGCTCATTCTGAACACTCCTCTTGCTGAGAAAACACCTTTTTCTCCTGAGTACCAGGCCCAGTCACACCCTGTCCCTAAAGCAGGAGTTCTTATTCTGGAGTTTGAGGACAGGCTTCTGGAAATCTGTGAACCTGGTGAAATTTGAATGTAGAGCACATTTTGGAGAGAGGATGCATAGCTTTCAACAGTTCTTAAATATACCCGTAAGTCCAGAAACATCAGGAATGAAAATTCTCCCCAACTCAGTCCTCTAATTGCCCTGGCTTATTGCCTTCCTGCAAATGGGCAGTTGCCTTCCTTCTCCACCTTACACCTCTTTCTGTACATGCCATGTCATATACCTAGAATCCTCCCCACCTCCACTGCCTGACTATCTCTTACTCATCCTTTGAATGTTTGATTAAACATTGGTCTGACCGCTCTGCTCCAGACCGTTTCCCCTAATAACTTTCTTTGAAGGCACTTAACACAGTGTATAATTTAATATCTGTTCATTTAGTTGACTAATGTTTGTCTCTCCCCTTAAACTATAAACACCATAAGGATAGAAACCATATCAGTTTTCTTCGCCATTTTGTCAGAACATGGAATATTGTACATGACTTATATAATGTTTGCTGTGTGAATGAAAAATATATGAATAATAAATACATAAACACATTAAAATAAATATATAATAAATATATATAATTGCATGTAATATATAATAAATATATAATGTATACTGTAATATATAATAAATACATAATAAATTAATGTGTATACCAAGCCTCATTCTCTATGCCTCCTACAGCTAAACTGGCTTATACTGTCCTCTTAGTTTTCTGAAATTCTAAATTCTCAAGCACACAGTAACATCATTCATCTGGACAATGTTACTTTTAACCTGCCTGCGTCATCTAAGTCTTAGTCCTTCAGGTGACCTAAGAGTCCTTTGGGACAGAGAAAGGTCTTGCATCCTTTGTGTAACTCCCATTTCACTTGGCTCATAATTGAGTGTGCATTAGGAAATAGTGAGATGCACGTGTTGAATATAATAAACTCAACCCAGATCTGCTATCAAGTACCCCAAAGCCAGCCAGTCATATTTAGCTCATTCTGTTCCATACTAATTTATAATAATTGACAAGGTATTAAGTATTTGGCCTGCCTTCCAAATTGATCACCAGCTTCCTAGGAGCCTGGATTCTTCCTTCTTTTCTAGGACATCTAGCGTGGTGCTGGATGCTCAATGGATTCACAATCAGCCTTATGGCTGACCATAACACAAAGAACAGGGTTAAACAGTTAGTAGCTATGTTTTCCATGAGACTTAAAAAAATGTAAATGGGAAAAAAGTTAAGACTGGCCTGAGTTTTCTGATCTCCTTTGGTTTCCACAAGTTTTAGCTTCCCCAATGCAGAACACTAAAGAACATCACACTAACTTCTGTTGGGAAATCTGAATGGGCATCCATTAGGTCTCTGGCCCTCATTTCTCACAGATGAGCCACTTTTTTACTGAATCACTTTATGCTGCTCATCCTGATGTCCTGACAATATTGTCTTCTCAGTTAGAAACCTGCAATATGAACTACAGGGGTAGTCCATGTCTTTCTCATTCACTTCCCATCTGCTGTTCACCTTCAGGGCAAAGCCCACACACTTAATCAGACCTCACTGATGAGTAAATTTTGGACAGATTAGGGAGGGGAAAATTAAGATAGATTACTGTATCTGGATGCCCAGAAGCTCAGGCAATGGGAATATTTCATACATCAGTCAACAAATATCTGAAGGTAGCACCTGTTCAGTATCATTATTTATGAGAAAGGTAGGAGCAAAATGCATGGAGTTTATGAAGCAAGAGATTCTGTTACATATTCTGAAAAGAAGCAATATTACAGCAACTATAAAATTGGTATTACCGTTGTGCCTTTTGATGCACCACGCTTTTGGAGTTGGAAGATGGCAATGGTATACCTCCTTTTGGGAGGTAATGAAATTAAACTGAGTGTCCTTATATTAAGGTCAGACACAACTCTATCTAGGAGAGCAAATAACACACATCAAAAATCTCCATGTTGAATGGTGTGCTTTGTTGCAAAATACCCATAGGAAATCCTTTGTATTAGTTTGCTAGGGATGCCATAACAAAATATCACGGTCTGGGTGGTTTAAACAACAGAACTTTATTTTTCCACAGCTCTGGAGGCTAGAAGTTCAAGATCAAGTTGTAAGTGGGTTTGGTTTCTTTGAGGTCTCTCTTCTTGGCTTGCAGATGCCAGCCTACTCTCCATGTCCTCACATGGTCACCCCTTGGGCTCTGTGTTGTTTGTTTCCTAATCTCTTCTTTTTTATAAAAGATATCAGTCATATTGAATTAGAGCCCATTCATATGATGTCATTTTACCTTAATTATCTCTTAAAAGATGTAGTCTCTCAATAGTCACATTCTGACATACATACTGGGGTTAGGACTTCAACATATGAATTTTGAGGAGACAAAATTAAGCCCATAACACCCTAGTTTCTTGCAGTAGTATTATCTCCTCCTAACCTGTCTCTCCCTACCTTCAGTACCTTTCTTCTCTAAATTATACCATGGCCAGAGATTCTTCCTGAACACAGGTCTTACCTTGTCATCCTCCTGCCTAAAAACCACCTTATTTTCTATAGATTATAAAATGAAATTCACACTCTAACTGGACACACAAGGCCATTTCTTGTGTGTCTTATCTGTGGCTCTTCCATTCGCAAATTAATTGAACTCTGCCCTCTTCTCCAGATAGGTCTGCCAACGGACAGCCTATGGACCTTTAATTGTAAGTTTCCTTCTGCCTGGAATTCACCACCCACCTCCACCCCTTCCCAAAACACATCTACTCAACAATCCCAGACTCACCAACCTCCAGCACCATCATCATAAGCTTGATCTTTCTAAATCACAATTCTGTTCATTTTAGGAGAATTCTCAAATCCTTCCTCCTTTAGTAACTATGTCCTGATACCCTCAATAGAAAGAAATCTCTTCTTTCTCCAAATTCCTATTGTAACCAATCTTATTGCATTTAACAACAATATAATATACAAAGAAATATGTTATCTTATTTGGAGACTGGATCTTCATTAGTTTCCTGAGGCTGCCATAACATATTACCACACATTTGGTGGCTTAAGCAACAGAAATTTATTGTCATAGTTCTGGAGGCCAGAAGTCCAAAATCAAGATATTGGTAGAGTTGCATTCCCTGTGAAAATTCTAGGATAAAATTAATTTCCTTTCTCTTCTAGTTTCTGGTAGCTGTGGGTATTTCTTGATTTATGGCCACATCACTCCAATCTCTGCCTCTGTAGCTATGTTGCCTCATTTGTTCTTGGAATTAGGCTTATCGTGATAATCCAGAAGTATTTCTCATGTTAAGATTCTTAATTGTATGTGTAAGGAACTTTTTCCAAATAAGGCTTTGGGAATTAGGACCTGCACATATCTTTTGTGGAGGCCAGCATCGAACCCATTACAGGATGCAATCTGATCCATTTCTATATCCCCAGAGTGTCTAAAAGTGTCCTACATAGGTAGGTGCTCAACAGATATTTGTGGAATGGATGGATAGCAAGTAAAATAATCTAGTTAGTTCAGTGGATTGTTTTGGTGTTTCCAAAATAATGCTTTTGAGCATTGCCATTGCAACAAGGAAAGAAAAATCATTGATGGGTTTCTGGTATAATTAAATGTCTTAGCTAGATAAACTACTTAATAATAACATTTACATCAAAGACAATTTTTTATATGTTTTAATTAACATTTTCTCTCTGTTCTGTTGCATTCTAAACACCCGATATTTAGAATGCATCTGATAGCATGATTCTTACGCAAAACAAAATAAAACTGACTTATAGTAAGTTTTAATTTCATACATTAACAAACATTTCTTGCAAAGCAACAGATTTGTATATTACTCATAGTAAAGTGTTGATCATTAATTATTTAAAATATGGCATCATTTCTTCTGAAATCATTTATTTTGTGGCCAGATATTGCAAACAGCACACAGTGCAGCTTGAAGTAGACGTTTAAAAGATAATTAAACTTACTTTTATTTTAGCATAGCTGCATTTTTGCAATGTAGAAAAGACTTGTTTAAGTTAGCACCTTAACAGTGGGCAGCACTTTATGCTCTTTAAACTCCTTCCCTGTGTTGTATTATTTCATGAAATCACATGACAAGCATGAAAAGAAGATAAGACCCACTTGATTCAAATTTCTAATCACTGGTGAGGCTCTTTTCAGAATGTACTTTTGTAATGGTCAATAAAATCCCTTTCACAGAGAACAAATATTCACCAGGATCTATAAAGATAAAAGACTTTTATTTTTTCCCACAGAGTTTGCTAAAATCCATTCTGTCCATTTTGTCTGTAGATAAAAAAGACATGTGACCTGGGAATAAGCAAAGGAAAGCTGTATCTTTAGAATTATTGATTGTTGGCTTTTAGAGTTGGAAAGGGTCTTAGAAACACTCTAGACTTCAGACTTCCTTGAGTCTTAAAGGGGTTAAGTGACTTTTCCAAGGTCACAGCATTCCCAAAAATTGAGGACTAGAACCCAAGTCCTTGATTCCCAGGCCAGTGACTACCGCACCACAGTTGGAATTCTCAGTCATAGACTTTATATAAATATATATTATCAGTGTGTCACATGATGCAACCTAGATAATGTGATTTTGTAGCTCTCATGTATTATGTGGGTTCAGGAAAATGAAAAACATCCAGTGGCAGCTTGTTAACGTCTGCTATCAGCTCTGCGTTCACTGGCATCACATTGGTAGTGTTTACACCATGGAAATCAGCAAACACTACAGATTAGGACTTAACTAGTGAGGAGGTGGGTATAGTTAGCTAATTTTTAAACATTTGTTAGTATATCACTGATAAAATTCTCACCCTCCTCTGTAAGAACAATATTCACCTTTGATTCCCTGGATTCATCATAGAAAAATGGGCTTAGAAATATTATTTTTTCTTTAAGATCAGAATATGAAATAACAACAGTTACTATTCATTATATGAGTACCAATATGCCAGGAACTATTCATGGGATTTTACATGTTTTGCTCTTTAAATTTGCCCTGATAGTCCTTTAAGGTAGGTATTCTTACTACCCTCATTTCACATATGAGGAAACTGAAACCTAGAGTTGATGTGTAATTTACCAACCTTTGCTGATAATAAGCAGAAGAACTAGAATTGAAAACCAGATTGTGCTCCAAAGTCTTTGTTCTTTCTTCAATATTATGTTTCTTTCATCTTAGCCCTATGAACTATATTCTTTGAATTAATAATTATAGCCACAGTTACTGGGTGTCTACTAGTGCCTGATGTTGTGTTAGGCCATATACAAATATAAATTATCTTGCAAAGTGGGTGTTATTAGCACCTTGCATTGTACTGATGAATAAACTGGTAGAAAGGTTAAGTGATTTGCTCTCAGTCACAAAGCCAGGACGCTGTGGGTAGAATCTACAGGAGGCCTCCCCACCCAGACCTCTACTTCTCACACCCTCAAAAGGACTGTGAGCTGACAGCTCCAACCCATGATGACATTTGGTGAATGTGACTGATACGCCACAGCTCTAACCTCCGCCAAAGGTCCACCTTTTGTTTTTTGTTCCCCATGTCACAGGCAATTCGGAGGCACTTTAGAATTCTTCTATAAAACAGAAGTTGTAGTAACATATGTATCAAGACTTTGGTGAAATTACAGAGCTGAGCAGAGTGACTATGATCACCCAAACAACATGACCTGAGCCTTCCAAAAACCATCGTGGTTATTGATAGACCTTTCATTTCTACTTGGAATGAGCATACAGCAATTTTTTTTCTCTCACTCATTTGCAGACAGCCTCAGCACTCAGACCAAAAATGAGAACGATTTTTGCTGTTGTTATTATTTAGTTTTTTTCATAATCATAAACTTAAGTCTGCAATACAGTTAGGCATGGAAGGGAATAAGGAAAACATGGAACCCAAAGGGAATGAGAGCACAAAGATTATAGAATACTGCAAACAAATGGGGTGGAGGGGTGCTCTCCTGAGCTACAGAAGGAATGGTCTGGTAGTTAAGGTAAAACACAAGTCAAACTTATTGGAATTGTCCACAGTCAACAATGGTGATCTTCTTGCTGGTCTTGCCATTCCTGGACCCAAAGCACTCCATAGAGTCCACAATATTTATGCCTCCTTTCACCTTGCCAAAGACCACATGCTTGCCCTCCAACCACTCAGTCTTGGCGGTGCAGATGAAAAACTGGGAAGCATTTGTGTTGGGTCCAGCATTGCCATGGACAAGATGCTAGGACCTGTATGCTTCAGGATGAAGTTCTTGTTATGAAATTTCTCCCCATAGATGGACTTGCCACCAGTGCCATTATGATATTTGAAGTCAGCACCCTGACACATAAATCCTGGAATAATTATGTGAAAGCGGGAAACCTTATAACCAAATCCTTTCTGTCCAGTGCTCAGAGCGTAAAAGTTTTCTACTGTCTTCGGAAACTTGTCTGCAAACAGTTCTAAGGAGACACGGCCCAAGTGCTTGCCATTGACAGTGATGTGGAAGAACACGGTGGGGTAGATCACGGCTGACAGTACGGGGCTACAAGTG
Source organism: Piliocolobus tephrosceles (assembly GCF_002776525.5). NCBI lineage: Eukaryota > Metazoa > Chordata > Mammalia > Primates > Cercopithecidae > Piliocolobus > Piliocolobus tephrosceles. The sequence goes on along the minus strand of NC_045435.1, from coordinate 108,487,609 downwards.
TTGGTGGTGTCTGCAAAGCAGCCGAGAATGATTTTAAAATGCTTAGCCTCCCAAATGGCTTTTGAGGTCCAAGTTGCATAACACAATAGAGCAAATGCTTTGAACTACAAAGAAGAAAAAAATTTTATGCTTATTACCCATCACTGCTTCTGGCCTTACTCTACTCCAAATTTGTTGATAGTGGTGGTAGAAAGCCCAAAACTCACATGAAATATAATAGGAAATGTGAAAAATGATCATGGTGGATTAAAAAAGAAACACTTCATGATAAACCATGAGAACTGATGTAAGTGGTTAGAATGGAAAGGAGGACCTACACATTTTTCAGCCAAATATAAGTTATTAAGTGTCTGGTGGAACTCAAATCTATGTCTCTAAACTACTTCAATTATCTGACCAATTTATATGGCTGTTTTTAGCCCCATATGGTTCTTCAGTGTTGTGTTAAGTACTAGGAAATGGCTGAGAATATGGGGAGTAAAGGAAACTTTTGTTTCCTAAGTATAATTTTATTTCCTTGTTATTGTAGTAGCTTATTATCTATCTAAGGAGATAAAGCTAACATCTTCTAAACAATCTAGGAATAATTACATGTTAAATAGTGTTTCTTCATACAAGAGAAGTATGTATGCCGGCCACATGGGCTAAATTTGTCTGGATATCCTTGAGAGAAAATAACTAAAGAGTGGGAGAGACATAGGGCTTGACTGGCTGTTTAATAATGAATATAATTTACATAAGTAGTGAGCAAGTCATTCCAGCCATTTAAAATGAAAACGAAGGCAAAACCAAAATCCTAGGTAGGAATGAGCCTGCTGTGGTCTGGGAACATTTCTCAAATGTTATTTTCAAAGTGAGAAATAAGACTGTAGAAGAAACATGGGTCCAATCTGAAGGCCCCAGCTGGCCACTCAGGGGAGTTTGAGTTTAAAGGGCAAGGCATCAGGAACTCATTCTAAGTCTTCAAAAAAGAATAACACAATGAAGGTGGTGACTCAAGAAGAAAGGTCCATTCTGCCTCTGCCACCCCATGTCTCTACACGTTTGTCTCCCAGTGCTTTCCTGCAGCTCCTGAGCCAGTCCTGGCCAAAGCAGGCCACAGGAAACTTCAGCATTTGAAGCCACTGTCCCCTTAACCCTATCGGTGGATCTCGGCAATATTTTCCTTCACATTCTCAGTATTTCAACACTGACTCTTCACATCTTTCCCTAACCTGCCAAAAGGTGTGGATATCTGCTGATAACCCCTAGGCTCCTGGCTGACCCTCCACCCTCCAGGTGCCCAGGGACTATGCCTCCTAAAGTCTCTACATTGCCTTGTCACCATCCACCCCTGCAGAGGTAAGATGTTTACTCTACAGGCTTTTTTGGCACCTAAGGCCTTGCAGCTTCATGTGCCACCTCTTAGGTGAAGACTGCCTGGATTTACCACCTCTGTACTTTGACCTCCTGGGGACCCCTGACCTTTGGAGAGCTAATGCCTGTCATATATATTTGCTGTGATTACACATTTTGTGTTTTCTGAAGCAATACTAGCCCACTTAGCTACATCTCCACTATTATAAACAGCTAGAGCCATCAGGCTTAGACCTCCTGATCCATCCTTCCTAAATATCTTTTTTTTTTTTTTTTTTGTCTATCAGTTAACCTGGTAAGCATTTATTCACCTCCTGATATGGTTTGGCTCTTTGTCCCTGCCCAAATCTTGTTGAAATGTAATCCTCAATGTTAGAGGAGGGGCTTGATGAGAGGTGATTGGATCATGGGGGCAGACTTCTCCCTTGCTGTTCTCATGATAGTGAGTGAGTTCTTACGAGATTTGGTTGTTTAAAAGAGTAGCACCTCCTTCTTTACTCTCTCTCTCTCCTTGTCCACCATGTGAAGATGTGCTTGCTTCCACTTCACCTTCTTCCATGATTGTAAGTTTCCTGAGGCCTCCCCAGCCATGCTTCCTGTACAGTCTACAGAATTGTGAGCCAACTAAACCTCTTTTCTTTATAAGTTACCCCCTCCAGGTAGTTCTTTATAGCAATGCAAGAACAGACTAATACAGAAAATTGGTACCAGGAAGTGGGGCATTAATATAAAGATATGTGAAAATGTGGAAGCAGCTTTGGAACTGGGTAGCAGGCAGAGGTTGGAATAGTTTGGAGGGCTCAGAAGAAGGCAAGTTGAGGGAAAGCTTGGAACTTCCTAGAGTATTGTTAAACCGTTGTGATCAAAATGCTGACAGTGATATAGACAATGAAATCCAGGCTGAGGTAGTCTCAGATAGGGGAGGAACTTTGGGAACCAGAGCAACAGTCACTTCTGTTATGCATTAGCAAAAAGGATGGAGGCACTATGCCCCTGCCCTAGAGATCTGTGGAATTTTTAACTTGAGAGAGTTCATTTAGGGTGAAGAAATCTATAACCAACAAAGCGTTCAAGATGTAGCCTTGCTTCTTCTAACAGCATATGCTTATATTCATGAACAAAGAGATTATCTGAAACTGGAACTTATATTTAAAAGTGAAGCAGAATATAAAAGTTTGGAAAAATTGCAACCTGACCATGTGGTAGAAAAGAAAAATCCATTTTCAGGGGAAAAATTAAAACCGGCTGCAGAAAATTACGAAAGTAGAGGAGCCAAAGGTTAATAACCAAAACAATGGGGAAAATGCCAGGAAGGCGTTTCAGAGACCTTTGCAGTAGCCATTTGCATCACAGGCCCAGAGGCCTAGGAGGGAAAAATGGTTTTGTGGGCTGGGCCCAGGGCCCCACTGCCATGCACAACCTCAGGACACTACTACCTGTGCCCCAGCCACTCCAGCTCCAGCTTTGGCTCAAAGGGCCCCGGATACATCTCAGACCAATGCTCCAGAGGGTGCAAGCCATAAACCTTGGCAGCTTCCACATGGTGTTAAGCCTGTGCATACACAGAGGGTAAAAGCTGAGACTTGGGAGCCTCTGCCTAGATTTCGGAGGATGTACAGAAATTCCTGAATGTCCAGGCAGAGGTCTGCTGCAGGGGCAGAGCCCTCATGTAGAACCTCCTATTAAGGGAGTGCAGAAGGGAAATGTGGGGTTGGAACCCCAACACAGAGTCCTCACTGGGGCACTGCCTAGTGGGGCTGTGAGAAGAGAGCCATCATCCTCCAGATTCCAGAATGGTAGATCCACTGACAGCTTGAAGCTTTCACTGTGTGCATGTAAAAGCCACAGGCATTCAATGCCAGCCTGTGAAAGTAGCCACAAGGCCTATACCCTGTGGCACCACAAGGGTGAATCTGCCCAAGGCCTTGATAGCATACCCGTTGCATCAGTGTGGCCTAGATGTGAGACATGGAGTCAAAGGAGACTATTTTGGAGCCTTAAGATTTAATGACTGCCCTGCTGGGTTTTGGACTTGCATGGATCCTGTAGCCCCTTTGTTTTGGCCAATTTCTCCCTTTTGAAATGGGAGCATCTATCCAATGCCTATTTCCCTGTTGTATCTTGGAAGTAACTAACTTGTTTTTGATTTTACAGGCTCATAGGCAAAGGGAAATTGCCCTGTCTCAGATGAGAATTTGAACTTGGATTTCTGAGTTAATGCTGGAATAAGTTAAGACTTTGGGAGACTGTTGGAAATACATGATTGTGTTTTGAGATGTGAGAAGGACATAAGTTTTTGGCAGGGCCAAATGATATGTTATGGCTCTGTATCCCTACCCAAATCTCATGTTGAATTGTAATCCTCAATTTTGGAGGAGGGATCTGGTGGCAGGTAGTTGGATCATGGGGGCAGATATTCCCCTTGCTATTTTCAAGATAGTGAATGAGTTCTCATGAGATCTGGTTGCTGAAAAGTGTGTTGCACCTCCCACTTCACTCTCTGTGTCTCCTGCTCTGCCACGTGAAGACATGCTTGCTTCCTTTTCACCTTCCACAATGATTGTAAGTTTCCTGAGGCCTCCCCAGCCATGCTTCCTGTAAAGCCTTCAGAACTGTGAGTCACATGTCTTTTCTTCATAAACTACCCAGTCTCAGGTAGTTTTTTATAGCAGTGTGAGAATGGACTATTACACTGCCCTTGCCCAACTCATAGCTCGAGAAACCTCTGCCCTCCCCCTCCCCCTCCAACACATACATGCACACATGCACGCATGTGCATGTGCATGCACACACACACACACATACACACATTGCACTTTAGTGCAGACCTCACCTTGTCCTCACTATGCCCTACTGGATCTAGAAAGCTTTGAGGGCAAAACTGTCACATTTCTCTCTCCCTCAGCAGACCAAGAGCCCTTTGAGGGCAAGGACATGAGAGTTTCTTCCTTCACATAGGTGGAGAGTGAATTCCTTAGTGATGAATCCAGAGCCATGTCATAGCTCTTTTCTCCTCTCTGTATGACCTAGATTGCTAACTATAACCAGTGATATGAAAGAACAGTGTGGTCCCAGCCTTCTGAAGGAACAAATAATTAGTAGATATTCAAAGGGAGCAGGGGAATACATTTCACACACTGCATTCCACTCTACTTAGGTGCCAGGGAAATAAGAAACGGTATGAAAGAGTATATGCTCGCCCCTATGTTAGCAGTTATCACACTGTATTGTAATTTAATTATCTGTCTCCTTATTAGATTCTGGACTCCATGGGGTTCAGCATCATGTCCTTTTCATTTCTGTGTTCCCAGGCCCATCTCAGTACCTAGCCATCTGCAGCTCAGTGCTGAGGGCTACTCTCCATCTCCTGTCACATCATGTGCTTACACCCTCTGCCCCTAGAGAATTAGAGGGAGAAGTATTGGCAGGTTTTGAAGTGGGGAGTGATAGTACGCATTGATCTAAGCATGCCCCAAAATTGAGACCTGTACACTACCTGTGGCATAAACTCCATGGATGGCTGACCTCTTATCTTCAGCTGACATCTAGTAACTTACAGTTGGTTTTAAGGAGTAACCAGTATCTTGGAAAAAGGTCTGTTAACTCCAGCAATCCCAGACTTCCAGTGAGCACTGGGACAGGAAGGTGACGCAAGGTGAGGGGGCAATCTAAAACTTGACAAGAAGAAAAGAATATTTGGCTAATCTCCCAACTTCAGGAAACACAAAACCCTATCAGCCTGAAGAAACATTAGAAGTTTATGATGCAGAAATAAGTAGTTGTGTGTGACACATTCCCAACTTATGTTAAGACAGCTATTACAATGGAATGCTCTCCAATGGATGGGACCAGATTAGACTCCATTGCTACCAGCCAAATGCAGCTCGGGAAAATTGGCAATTGCATGCAAATGGAAAGTGATTAGTATTATCTCTGCCATTAGACTCTTCCCAATGGGAAGGTGACAGAGCAGTCTTTGAAATAGACTATTAGAAGAAGCAGACATGTGTCTGGCTTGTCTTTTAAAGACATTGTTTTGTCTCTGCATTTTTTTCCCTGAATAGTGTTTAATTATGTATTCATTAATTTAATTAACATCATTGATTGAGCACCTCCCAGTACTAGGCAAAGTGCTCATCTCTAAAATTCCAAGATAGATAAGAAGATCCTTGCTTTTCAAACTAGTAGGGGAGAAGGGTGAAAACAGCTAAAATTACAATGATGTAGTCAGAAACGGCCAGCTGAATAAGACTTTGCTTTTTTGTGGGAAGGATAAGAAATCTGGAAGGTCAGACTTTCTGGTGAATCTTTTGTTATGCCAAGTCCTGAAGTGTGTACAAGGAGTGGGCAGGCAGAAGGTTGTTCACCAAGGCATGCAGGTAAGGGAGAAGGTCATGCTATGGGAGAACCTCAGGTCTTTCATTAGGGTAGGTGGTCAGAGGCATGAGGCAGGAAAGAGGCAGTGCTAAGTTGGCTTGATAATCCAATCCAAGGCATACCTTAAGAGATTTGATCCTATAGAGATTTTCTTTTTTTCTAATGACAAGGAGAATGAAGTATTTATCAATCTCACTACCCAAATGAGGAGTTTCTATTGAGATATAGTCCACTTTTGTTCATTTGCTTTGCTTTTGGTGGAGAGAAGGGGAGTGGATAGATAATATTTTTAATCCTTTTAAGTATTAATGCTTCTAATCTAATAGATGTCAGCACTTCAAGGGACCTTAAAGATTATTGAATTCAATCCTGTTATTTTATAGATGAGGAAATTGAGCTCTACAAAGGTTAAATGACTTGCTCAAGGTCATGTAAATAACAAAGAGCCTAGAGCCCACTTTTCTTGCTTTTTAAATCCTTTGAGTATATAACTGAAATTTACGAACCAGCCCAACCTTAACATAGTTCACTTTTCAGAAAGCTCACCTTTTCCGTTGTCTCAATGTACAAGCTTTCATCTAGATACTGCTCTTTCCTGGCCTCTTCCCCACATTCTAGGGTTGTGCTCACTTTGAAGGCCATGAAGCTGCTTCTTCCTCCTCTATACCCACCTCATCAGACCCCCTTGGTATGTGAAGAACATAGAAATATATTCTAGCCTGCCAGGTATGGCTCAAAGATGCAGTCTTCCAAGCTGTTGGGAGTGGTATGGGTATATTGCTTTAGTTCTTGTTAAATCATTTTGCTTTTATTTTAAAAAATTAATATTTAAGTAATTGTCCCTGACTTAAATATTCCCTATAAATATGATACTGACAGACCTCAGAAAACCTCCTAACCTTTTCTGGCATCAGCCATCAATCTTACCTTCTCTTTGTCTTCCACTTCTTCCAAACTCAGGATGTAGTCAAACTAAAATGCAAATATGTATTGACCTACTTTTCTTTATTTCACAACTTAAGAGATATCTTTACCAATCCTTGTAAAGTTTGGTACTATATCACGGTCATCACTAAAAGTGAGTCAAAATTCTTTTTGTTGTTTTGTAAACTATGTTTGGAGGAAGTGATTCAGATAATGGAAAATTTTAGCCAGGCTGACTTCCTTTGACAAATCTCATATCAAAACCATATTCAATAGTAGTCTAAAAGAAACCCTCCTGGAATGATGTAAAAGTGTTTGTCTCCCCAAGAAAAATGGCCAGAACTGTAGTGTATGCATCACTCCTAAGACATCAGCTGTGGACTTGACTACCAAAACTTGACCATGGCTTTCACCACCTTATCCCAGTAAGTGAAGGCTGAAACTGGCTTAATAGCTATCCATGTTAATGCAAGCAGCTTGGGTTACTTCTTTACACATCACCTAAAACATAGGTGATTGAAGATTTCTTGGGTTATTTCTCCATGCTACCTAACACAAATGATCAAAAATCGCTTGTAGAAATGAATGAAATAAGAGTAGAAAGGAGACTTGCCAGGCTTGAATTCTTCTGTCATAGGGGTACTTTTAAGCCTAGGGTTATAAATGCATTCCTCTGGGACTATGTTTCTGCAAAACATGTCTCTTGAGACCAGGATGTAAAATTGTTGCCATGAACCTCTCAGTCATGTTCACATCAGATGCAAAAGTCAAAAGTGTGGTGGTAACTACTTCTATGTTGTTTTTAGACCAATCCACACCATTGTCTTGTATGAGAAAATGTTATCTTAAGAATGAGTATGGAACAGAGCGATATTACATCTCAAAAAAAAAGAAAAAGAAGAAAAGGAAAGAATGAGTGTGCTTATGCTCATCACGATGGAGACTTTTGATCCTCACTTTTAGAAAGCTCTCTGGGAAAATATTTGCCAGCTCTTTGGATTGGGAAATAAAATGGAGTTCATTAGGATCCTCCCTCAGGTGCCATGCTCAAGAAACCATGTATTGATCAGGCAGTCACTTTAGAAATGTGACCTCCAAAATTCTCAGTGAGGAAGTAATCTATTGCCTAAGAGATGTTTATTTTCCACCCCTCTGATGATTAAATTTAAATCTTAGCCAAGGTTTAGGCTTCCTACCAAGTCATCTGAATATTAAAATAATACGACTGTGCACGGTCGTACAGAAAAATAGAATTTAATACAGGGTGGCAATTAATACAGTTTAATACAATATAGAATACATACGTGTATGTGTGGGGAGTGGATATAAGATTAGGAAAAGTAGTAAAGGATGAAGCTGAGAAATTAAGCTAGTGCAAGATCACAAAACTCCTTAACTCTCATACTTTGGAGTTTGGAATTAACTACTCCTGCCATTATACTCTCCGTTTCCCAATCAGTGTCATCAATGTATCTATAACATTCATTCATCTGATTGATTTATGTTTACCTTTCCTACTAGACAGTAAACAACATGAAGGCAGAGCCTATATCCAAGCAGTCTCTTTCTTCAGTGCTTGGCATCATAAGTAAGGGGACCATTCCAACAAATATTAGCTGACGTCAACATAACATGATTGTTGTACAGAATCAAAACAATGATTTTTTTTTTTTTTTTTTTTTTTTTGAGTCTCACTCTGTCGCCCTGGCTGGAGTGCAGTGGTGCGATGTCTGCTCACTACAACCTCTGCCTGCCGGATTCAAGCAATTCTCCTCCCTCAGCCTCCTGAGTAGCTGGGATTACAGATGCATGCCACCGTGCCCAGCTAATTTGTGTATTTATAGTAGAGACAGCTTTTCACCATGTTGGTCAGGCTGGTCTCGAACTCCTGACCTCGTGATCTGCCCATCTCAGCCTCCCAAAGTGCTGGGATTACAGGTGTGAAAACAATGATTTTTTAAAGTAAAAGCAAGAGTGAATGAATGAAGAATCTGGATATGTGATTGTGCTTCATTGCTTCTCATTGTGTTGTATGCCACTCTATAAGAGTAAACCACAAAGGGAAACTTCACTGACCCCAGGCTATCTCTGTCACCTGAGGCAGTTCACTTCAGTCATATAGGATGCAGAGCAAAATTCAATAAAGTAAACACCATTTGCTCATTGACTTTTACATTAAAATTAGATTAAAATGGGAGTTAATGGGCTCTGCTGTGTTGCTTGTGCTTATCAGCTCCTGAGGGAGTTCCAATTAGGCAGATTAATTCTATGAATCAGTATAAATTTAACTCATATAATATTCTAAGACTATCACTCCATATACTACTACAAAACTTTCTTCTACTTTATAAAATAAGAACAGATCTTATAGACTGTCTCTCTTACAGAAAACGTTTAATTCACAACTCAGCCAATAAGGAAATATAGTCATACCTTGGTATCCATGCGGAATTGATTCTAGGAATCTTCCCCACAATATCAAAATCCACAGTAGTCTGTTATATAAATGGTCCAGTATTTGCATGTGACCCACACAATCCTCCCATATACTTTAAGTTGTCTCTAGATTTCTTGTAATACTTAATACAATCAATGCAAATACTATATAATAGTTGTTTTCCTATATTGTTTGGGAAATAATGCCAAGAAAAAATTCTGTACCTGTCTGGTGCAAACACAGCCATCCATCGTTTTTCAGTATTTTTAATTTTCAATTTTTTTTTTTTTTTTTAGAGAGGGTCTGGCTCAGACAGGAGTGCAGTGGCATGATTTCACCGCAGTCTCCTCCTCCTGGGCTCAAGAGATCCTCCCACCTCAGCCTCCTGAGTAGCTAGGACTACACGTGTAAGCTACCACACCTGGCTAAGTTTTTTTTCTTTTTCTTTCTTTTTTTTTTTTTTTTGTACAGATGGGGTTTAACCGTGTTGTCCAGGCTGGTCTCAAACTCCTGAGCTCAAGTGATCCACCTACTTCGGCTTCCCAAAATGCTGAGATTACAGGCGTAAGCCACTGCGCCCAGCTGAAGTATTTTATTCCAAGGTTAGTTGAATCCATGGATATAGAGCCCCCAGATATGAAGGCCAACTGTAGACAGGTTCTAGGACTTCTTTATATTCGAGATTTTTGCCATTGAATAACAAATAATAATAGTAATAGCAATAACATATGAACAATAACAACCACTTTGGTCATCTGTTATGATTCAGAAACTTTTCTAGCTGCTGCTGAGTAAGAATATTACTCCTATTTTCCAGATAAGAAAGCTGAGTTTAAAAAAAAGTCAAACCATTTGCATGAGAAAAACTAGTAAATAATTAAACCAGAAGTAAATTCTTTGATCTATCCAGCTCCAAGCTTCAACTCTTTTCATTATGACACTTCCTTTTATGCATCCTTTTATATACTTTATAACAAATGATTATGTTCAGGTCATCCAATTTCAGTATGAGTCAAATCCCAATGTGGATGCAGGAAAATGCACAAACTCCTGACAGCAAGCTTCTTGGCATGACCATGAGGAATGAGCTTGTTTGGGGTGATATTATTATGATGTTACATGAGTCATTTGGCTAAATTGAGTTTAAAGGGGAACTAGATTTGGGGAGAAACAAAGAGGCATATGGGAAAAGAACAGGTGCTTTATTTGGTCTTGCCTATAATTTTCAAAAGGCGACAATCCCATCAAAAGAAAAAATAAGCAAATCTGCCAGTACATAGAAGATAAATGGCAACCTGAGAATATGTGTCTCTTATGATCATCTCTGGTACATTTACCTTAACAGATAGAGAATAGAAATTGTGATGGAGGAAAAAGAGAGGAGTGGTGTTGGGGAGGGGGGCTGGAGAGGAGTATTCTGTGTGTGTGCTCCCAACATGTTCACATGGTTAACAGTAAATGCAAAGAGCATGTCACCTATGAAAATAATATCTTTTGAGGATTTGAAGCCAGTTATCACTACTCTGAAACAATAAACCTGATTACGTTAATAAAAATTCTTTTTATTTGTCCAAAATTTTGCAACTTTTTGTGATTTCTTCAATTTTCTCACAATTAAAATCCATTGATCCTTATTCATATATACAATTCTAAGTAATTAACCCAAAGTTTTAATTTTTATCCAGTCTTAAGTAGTAGAAAAACTATTCTTATAAATTAACAACTAAAATTTCTTAGTTTTTAAAAATCTAAATAGAATGAGTTTTGAAAGGGAGATAATATAGGATGATACTAAGAGCACGGGATTTGAATGATACCAAGAAAGCCTCAGATACCCATCTGTTCTTCCCCGGTGTTCTCATCTACTCTGCTAACATTTTATTGCCAGGGAGTCTTTGCTTTCCATTAAGTGTTGTACTCCACCCATCCTCTCTTGCATATGTAAAAATATCTAAGAGGGGCTGACGTTACAACTCATTAATGTGAGCTTGAAGAAGCCAACTAGTCATTGGACAAAAGATGACAACTTGCTTTTACCTTGCATTAATTTGATCAATTTGAAACACTGCCTAGAGATTCATGTTGAAAAGGACAATGAAGCCAGACAGATTCTATAGACATGAGAGCAATGCCTGACCCACACCATCTAGCAAGTCACTTGTCGAGTGCTTCCATGCCTGTTCCAATATGTTCATGTGGCAGAAGAGAAAACCCTAGCCCAGATAATGATGGTTTGCTGTCTGCCACATAGCCAATCTAGAGGTTGGACAAAGAAATTAAAAGCAAAGATTATCCAGCTCTTGAATCTGCAGGTACAGTGTTCCTCTTATAAAAATATATTCATGTGTCTGTTGTCTGTATGCATGTCTTCTTTTGAGAAATGTCTCTTCATATCCTTTGCCCACTTTTTGATGCGGTTGTTTGTTTTTTTTTTCTTGTAAATTTGTTTGAGTTCTTTGTAGGTTCTGGATATTAGCCCTTTGTCAGATGAGTAGATTGCAAAAATTTTCTCCCATTCCGTAGGTTGCCTGTTCACTCTGATGGTAGTTTCTTTTGCTGTGCAGAAGCTCTTTAGTTTAATTAGATCCCATTTGTCAATTTTGGCTTTTGTTGCCATTGCTTTTGGTGTTTTAGACATGAAGTCCTTGCCCATGCCTATGTCCTGAATGGTATTACCTAGGTTTTCTTCTAGGGTTTTTATGGTATTAGGTTTAACATTTAAGTCTCTAATCCATCTCAAATTAATTTTCGTATAAGGAGTAAGGAAAAGATCCAGTTTCAGCTTTCTACTTATGGCTAGTCAGTTTTCCCAGCACCATTTATTAAGTAGGGAATCCTTTCCCCATTTCTTGTTTTTGTCAGGTTTGCCAAAGATCAGATGGCTGTAGATGTGTGGTATTATTTCTGAGGACTCTGTTCTGTTCCATTGGTCTATATCTCTGTATTGGTACCAGTACCATGCTGTTTTGGTTATTGTAGCCTTGTAGTATAGTTTGAAGTCAGGTAGTGTGATGCCTCCAGCTTTGTTCTTTAGACTTAGGATTGTCTTGGCAATGTGGGCTCTTTTTTGGTTCCATATGAACTTTAAAGCGTTTTTTCCAATTCTGTGAAGAAAGTCATTGGTAGCTTGATGGGGATGTCATTGAATCTATAAATTACCTTGGGCAGGATGGCCATTTTCACAATATTGATTCTTCCTATCCATGAGCATGGTATGTTCTTCCATTTGTTTGTGTCCTCTTTGATTTCACTGAGCAGTGGTTTGTAGTTCTCCTTGAAGAGGTCCTTTACATCCCTTGTAAGTTGGATTCCTAGGTATTTTATTCTCTTTGAAGCTATTGTGAATGGGAGCTCATTCATGATTTGGCTCTCTGTTTGTCTGTTACTGGTGTATAAGAATGCTTGTGATTTTTGCACATTGATTTTGTATCCTGAGACTTTGCTGAAGTTGCTTATCAGCGTAAGGAGATTTTGGGCTGAGACAATGGGGTTTTCTAAATATACAATCATGTCATCTGCAAACAGAGACAATTTGACTTCTTCCTTTCCTAACTGAATACCCTTGATTTCTTTCTCTTGCCTGATTGCCCTAGCCAGAACTTCCAAGACTATGTTGAATAGGAGTGGCGAGAGAGGGCATCCCTGTCTTGTGCCAGTTTTCAAAGGGGATGCTTCCAGCTGTTGCCCATTCAGTATGATATTGGCTGTGGGTTTGCCATAAATAGCTCTTATTATTTTGAGATACGTTCCATCAATACCTAATTTATTGAGAGTTTTTAGCATGAAGGGCTGTTGAATTTTGTCAAAGGCCTTTTCCACATCTACTGAGATAATCATGTGTTTTTTGTCTTTGGTTCTGTTTATATGCTGGATTACGTTTATTGATTTGTATATGTTGAACCAACCTTGCACCCCAGGGATGAATCCCACTTGATCATGGTGGAAAAGCTTTTTGATGTGCAGCTGGATTCGGTTTGCCAGTATTTTATTGAGGATTTTTGCATGGATGTTCATCAGGGATGTTGGTCTAAAATTCTCTTTTTTTGTTGTGTCTCTGCCAGACTTTGGTATCAGGATGATGTCGTCATCACTGGCCATCAGAGAAATGCAAATCAAAACCACAATGAGATACCATCTCACACCAGTTAGAATGGCAATCATTAGAAAGTCAGGAAACAACAGGTGCTGGAGAGGATGTGGAGAAATAGGAACACTTTTACACTGTTGGTGGGATTGTAAACTAGTTCAACCATTATGGAAAACAGTATGGCGATTCCTCAAGGATCTAGAACTAGATGTACCATATGACCCAGCCATCCCATTACTGGGTATATACCCAAAGGATTATAAATCATGCTACTATAAAGACACATGCACACGTATGTTCATTGCGGCACTATTCACAATAGCAAAGACTTGGAATCAACCCAAATGTCCATCAGTGACAGACTGGATTAAGAAAATGTGGCACATATACACCATGGAATACTATGTAGCCATAAAAAAGGATGAGTTTGGGTCCTTTGTAGGGACATGGATGCAGCTGGAAACCATCATTCTCAGCAAACTATCACAAGAACAGAAAACCAAACACCACATGTTCTCACTCATAGGTGGGAACTGAACAATGAGATCATTTGGACTAGGAAGGGGAACATCACACACCGGGGCCTATTATGGGGAGGGGGGAGGGGGGAGGGATTGCATTGGGAGTTATACCTGATGTAAAGGATGAGTTGATGGGTGCTGACGAGTTGATGGGTGCAGCATACCAACATGGCACAAGTATACATATGTAACAAACCTGCACGTTATGCACATGTATCCTAGAACTTAAAGTATAATAATAATAATAATAAAAAGAAAGATAAGAGGATTGAAGTGACTTAGATAAATTCCATAGTCTGACTTAGATTCTAGAAAATAGGTCAAAAGAGGGTAGGAGTGTGTTCAATGTGGTGGACCCATTTATATTACTTTCAACTGTGTAACATTTTTGTTAAATAGAGAAATTATTCTGCAATAACTGTTTCTCTTATTTCATTTAAACTTGTAGTGTTTCCTGAATAAGAGTTTAAATAATTTTATACTTCTTCTTACTGAGGCATATGTGGTCTTGGTATATGTAGTTGTGTTTTTTAAAAACCAACTTAAATGATTCATTAAAAAGTATATATAATGCAAAAATTCTACCAGTCATATGTAAAATTATGTATATAATATGTATCATGTATGAAATATGCTCATATTGAAATGTGACTGAATAAAAATGAGATTTTCTTTCCCTATGAAATATTGAGCAAAATTATTATCTCTGATCCCCAAATATGATTATATTTGTAAAATAAATCAAAATTATTTAATAAAAATAAATAAATAAAAATATATTCATTTATAACACAATTGGATTTAATTGTATAAGACCACTTTTTACTATGCAAAGGGACACTGAATAGTGAAGCTGGCGGAAGGAAAAAATGTAAAACCTCCGAAGTTTGGCGATAATTGTAGAATTCGTTGGCATAAGTCTTTATAACATACTTTAAGAAAGAAGACAATCCAAAAACACTAAAAACCCAAAGCCAGAGACGTAAACTACTAATTTCTATGGAACTTCATATCCTGAACTGATGGAGCAATTTGTATAAGCAATTCAAGTATATAGAGAACATTACTTACGGCATTTTCTAGACAATTTATCTATGTGATAAGCCAGAAAATAAGGGAGAAATATTGCATGCCTCTGCTGAGCTGTCAACAATGAAACATACGGGAATCAAGCATTATTAGAAACAGAATGGGAAATTCTGTATCTGCGTTTCATAACAATGGCTTATTATTGATGTACACATAAAGGTCTCGTATCTAACTTCTGTGCATGATTAGCCACATTAGCTGATTTTGCAAAATGGACTCCCATGTTCCATAGCTGAGAATCAATTGACTTGTCTTATTTATTTAACAATAGCACCATACTTAATAATCTAAAGTCCTGACTCAGAGCTTTCACAAGTGACACATATTTATCCTAGCTAAAAAAATCAAAAGTCCACAGTTTCAAACAGTGCCTTATTTGCCTCACAGAATCATTCCTACAATTTGTTAGAAAGAAAAACTGACTCCTGTGGAGATGTTTGATTTCTGTAGCATTCCTTCTGTTCCTAATCTGTACCAACGAGTAATAAGTGACACAGGAAGAGGCTGCCTTGAATCTCTTTCTAGAGGAGACACTCCTCGCTTGGCATGCCTGAGAGAGCTCTAAGACAGCGCAAATATTGATCCTTCACCCTAGTGCAGGCGTCTCACTTAACTCCCTGAAATGAGCCTTAATAAGGACAGGACATGGATTGATGGGCAGAAAAGAAAAAAACAAAACACCCTATATTATCATATGCAATATGCCACATACAATTTTTTCACATTTAAACACAAACATTGGCCAGATGTGGTGGCTCAGCCTGTAATCCCAGCAATTTGGGAGGCCCAAGTGGGAGGATCATTTGAGCCCAAGAGTTAGAGGCCAGCCTGGGCCACATATTAGGACTCTATCTCTACAAAAATAAAATAATTAGCCAGGCATGGTGGTGCATGCCTATACTCCCAACTACTCAGGAAGCTGAGGTGAAGGATTGCTTGAACCTAGGAGGTCGAGGCTGCAGTGAGCCATGATTGCAGCACTGCACTCCAGCCTGGGTGACAGAACAAGACATTGCCTCCAGATTGAAAAAAAAAAAAAGAAAGAAAGAAACGTAAACAGGAACCATAGTAATATGCCCAATGCAAACAATTGTTTATTTGATATGTCAGATGAAGAACAAATTACAAATTATATTATACAGCTTGGTAGAGCAGAAAGTCTATGGCTTTTATAGCAAAATGTAAGTTTGAATGTCGGTTCAGTCACTAATGAGCTGCATAAGTGCATAAGTGTGGGGACATTGCTCCACTTCCTTGAGACTGCTTGGCCTCTATAATATCTACCATGCTAAGTTTCTTTAAGTGTAGAAATAGTACATAATGTTTAGCTCTTACTAGGTACTAAATCTAGTACCTAGTAAGTATGTGTGTAATGTAATGTTTAGCTCTTGCTAGGTACTTATTTGGACATTATTGTTATCATGATTGCAGTATGATCCTGGTGTTTGTGTCCATATCTAGATGATGCGGGGGGAGGTCTGTATTGGTCTCAATAGGACAGGACAGGACCACCCCCCATGCCACCATCATTTTTTCTACCCTGCTCCATGCCTTCTTTGGTTGAATGATCTTTTTTCAGTTTCGATCTGACATTTTTTTGGTTCAGCCAAATGTTTGAAATCAAATGTTCAGCAACGTTTGATTTCAACTGTACGGCTACTATTATTATCTAATTTCAAAAATTTTAGCCATAAACATCTTTCAAAAAAGTTTTAATGATACAAAACAGAAAAAAGTAGAAGTGTTCTGCTGGAAGTCTCCTCAACCCTATAGAGATTCGTAAGACATAGGCAGAAGGCCTGGCACTTTTTAGAGTGACCAGTGGTTCTCGGCCAAGGTGCTGGTGAGCCCTGGCATGCACTCGGAAATGTGTGTGAGCCATTACAGCTGTCACAGTGATGTCTGGAGTCACTGCTGGCATTTAACAGGAGAGAAACAGAAAAGCTAAATAATCTACAAGGAGAAAGACCCCCTCACTTCGGAAGACTATCACCACCCCCAATGCCATTAGTGTCCCCACTGAAAAAGTTCAGAGCTCTATCTCTTCTTTCTTTTATTTGCACAAGCCTGTGTGTGACATAAATGAGTCACTCTGGCAATGCCTTGTACACAAAGCCTTCTGCTCCACTCTGCTTGAGTGTGAGAGGTGTCATTTACCTCAGTGGCTATAGCATGGAATGAAAGACTATCTTCTAGGCCAGATACCTCTCTTGTAGTCTCAAATTGTGAAAGTCATAATGAGGCCAAGCAGAAGTCTGAAGCCGAGAGAAATTATGTGTCTTTCCCAAGGACACACACATAACACTGAGGAACTGGATCTACTGGACTCCAAAGCCCATTTCTGCAGTCCGAGAAACTGCCTCACAAGCCAGTGATACTAATCTCCATGTTATCAACAGATGTTCCCTGTTAAGCACTGTGCAAAGTCCAAAGTAAAATGAAGGTACAGTCTCTGCTCACAGGAAGTTCACAATCTGGCTGGATCCATGGGACGTAGACATTGGAAGCACAAATCCCAATATAGCAAAATTGCTGTGTGCCTTATAAGTTTAGAGACTGGAAAGCTCAGTAAGAGTAGGAATCATTCAGAGTGCTGAAGGTGGAAGGTGGTATGTTTCCTACTACTACTACTACTAAAGGTTGATTTAGAGGAATTAGAGGATCTGCAAACTTTACCTGTAAAGGGCTAGACAGTAAATATTTTAGGATTTGTGGACAATACATTTACTGTTGTAACTACTGAACTCTGCTATTGAGCAGAATCGTAACGTGATAGCCACAGACAATATGTAAACAAAAGGGCATGGCTGTGTTCCAATAAAATTTTATTTACAATAACAGATGGCAGACTGGATTTGACCTGAAGGCTTTTTTGTCAGCCCCTGGGTTAGACTGCAGATTTAGTTATAAACCTCTTAATCTGGACTTCAAGGCCTTTCCAATTGGACTAAAATCTACCTTTTCAATACCTCTGTACTTCTCATCAGGTAGACCATTAAGGCAGAAGTTCCATTTGTGCAAAGATGCAGGAATGCAAAAGTCATGTCCTAGGCAAAGAAATGTCAGCATGGCTAGGGAAGAGGATTCTGTTGAAGAGTAGAGAGAGTCTGGAAACATAGATTTGACTCCAATGGCAGAGTATCTGACTCTTGAGAGTCAGGTTAGGGGATTTAGACCTGAACCTATAGGCAATGGAGATACTTTAGGCATTTAAGTAGGGAAGAGAGACATTTATGTAAGGTCAATATTTTTTCAGATCAAGATTTTTCTGACCTTCATAGAGATCAGTAACATTCACTATATTTGTGGTAGACATGGATTTCTCCCACCCAGATCTCCCTTCATGGAAGAACTTGCTGTCCCCATGAGGAATGCAGTCTGTAGCTGGCCTTCCACTGTCTGCTCCTTCAGGGTCTCCCTCTACTTCAGAAACATGCCCCATCTAAGGTCAAGTCCTTCCTAGCAGCCCACACCCAATGACTGAGTGAGGCAGGGGTGTGAAGGCTCACCACTGCCTGTCGAAGGACACTCTGTTGAGCAATATTTCTTCCAAAGCTCACTGCCAGAAGGTCCAAGGCTTTGGAGGCTCTGCATCACAGCTTAACTTCTTCCTCTGCCTAATGTTGCTTCTTCCCGCTTTCCTTCATGTATATACGTCTTGTACTTTGTATGGGTTGAATTATGGGCCCCCAAAATTTGTGTGTTGACGTCCCAACCCCTAGTATCTCAGAATATGACCTTATTGGAAAACAGTCATTGTAGATGTAACTTGTTAAGATGAGGCCATACTGGAATTAGGTAGGCTTTAATGCAATATGAGTGGTGACCTTACGAAAAGGGGAAATTTTGACATAGACACACACACAAACACAGGAAGAACACTATAAGAAGATGAAGGCAGAAATTGGGGTGATGCTGCCACAAGCCAAGGAAGACAAAAGAATGCCAAAAAATCAGCAAAAGGTGTGTGGAAGTCATAGAAGACAGCCTTCCCTCATAGTCCTCAGAAGGAACCAACCCTGCCACACTCTGACTTCAGATTCAGTCTCCAAAACTGTGAGACAATGCATTTCTGTTTTGTTTGTTTGTTGTTTGTTTTGAGATGGAATTTTGCTCCTGTTGCCCAACAAGTGCATTGCTGTAGTACAATGGTGCAATCTAGGCTCACTGCAACCTCCACCTCCCAGGATCAAGAGATTCTCCTGCCTCAGGCTCCTGAGTAGCTGGGATTACAGGCATGTGTCACCATGCCTGGCTAATTTTGTATGTTTAGTAGAGATGGGGTTTCTCCATGTTGGTCAGGCTGGTCTCAAACTCCCACCCTCAGGTGATCTGCCCACCTTGACCTCCCAAACTGCTGGGATTACGGGCATGCACCACCACACCTGGCCAAAGTCTTTGTTTTTTAAGTCACTTAATTTGTGGTACATTGTTATAGCAGCCCAAGGAAATTAATTCATACCCCAAAGTCTGTCTCAGTGTCAGAGAAGCCAAGATAGGGCAATATTATTTTAATACAAAGATAACCTGAAAATGTTAAACAATAATGTAGCATGTCCTGAAGTAAAGAGTAAAACAAAATTAATAAAAAATGTTTCACATAGACTTTTACATCAAGTATAAAACCTTCAAATTATTTTCATTTACAAAAGGAAATATTTGTGTGTGTGTTTGCGTGTGTGTGTATTTGTTTTTCTAAGAAAAGTAAAATAAAAACAGACACCAGAGCAAAAGTAAAGAAGCACAGGCAAGAATGAGCAAAAGTAAAGATGCAGAGGCAAGAATATGGGAGGATAATAACAAGTATAACAATATTTTTATGAAATATTGAAAACATGGCTTAATTAGGTAACATAAAATTGTTGATTATGTGGAGTATCCACAATGCAGGGAAGTAAATGATCCAGGTGAAAGTTCTGCTTTGGTCTAGCTTTAGATAGAAACCACTGTGTTCCAAATTGTTTACTGTAATTAAATTATGAACTTCCTATTACGCTTAATCTACTTGTTGCAATTGTGAAATATGCTTTCTTTGTTCTAAACGGTATCAGGATTAAATCCAATGCAGCAAACATTCCTTTCTTATAACAAGACATTTTCTACAGATTTTTTGTTTGTAACCTTTATTTACACTTATATTATGCATCAGTGACAAAGTTTGGGATTACCATGGCTTCAAAGATCTTAGTTTATCATAATGGTACCCAAACAGATCAAAGGTTAAAGCGAATGAGCGAAGCAGGGTACAGATGGAAACAATTAAACATGACCATCTGGACTTTACTCTCAAATCAACCTCAGATGAGGGTGTGACCTTGAGTAAAGTCTCTTCCCTACTTAATGCCTAAAGTATCTCCATTGCCTATAGATTCAGGTCTAAATTCCCTAATGTGGCTCTCAAGATACTCTGCCATTGGACTCAAATCTGTGTTTCCAGACTCTCTCTAAAATTCAACAGTACTTGCTATCTTTAATTGTCCATTTTCTTTTCTGTAAAAGTGAGGGTTAAACCAGATGACCTTTACGTTTTGAACTTTGTTGTTTTAAGTTTTGAAAGAGTGGACGTACAATGAGCAAAAGAGTGAGGGATAGCCATGAATATAGGCTTCAGGAGAAATGGTTGTAAGAGCACCAGTTTTCAGCTGTAAGTCATACCCTTCTGTAGCCCATCCCAAACACCCATGCGTTCTGGCATGAGAAGCGATACCCTCCACACGCACTCAGAGTAAAAATTGCTCATTTCACAGGGCATCCCTTCTATACTGCTGTGATCGTGTTCTCCCCTCCAGCAGAGAGGAAAATACACAGGCCTTTTAACAAGGTTGATCTGGGCTCAAGTCAGACTTTTAGCATAAACAGTAAGTTCCTTTGTATATACAACATAAGTCCTATGAAATTTACCTTGCTGGTGAAAGGAAGACAACAGTGTGAATTATATATCAATAAAACTATTTTTTAAAAAAAGATGACAGTAGCTGCCTTAAAAGGTCACTGAAAAGAGTGGTCGTGATATGTGCAGAGAATCTGAATTTAGAAAGTACTCAAGTCAGCAGCTACTGATATTCTACTCTCAATAACATATGTTAACATGAGCATTTTAGAGTTTTCAATTCTCTTTTACTAGCATTTGCTTCTTTAATCTCCTCAGCAGAATTAATGAGTCTAAAAAGCAAATAATAAAGCTAGGGAGGTTTCTAAGAATGTACCCACAGAGCACTTAAAACCATGAAATTATCTTTCCTTTTCCCCTCATGCCTCAGCTGATTGGGGAAATAAATGAATCTTCGGTAAACATTCCTGGCATCAGATGATATTTCTAAGAATTGTATTATGCCTCCAATGTCTGTGTAAGTTAATTATCTTCATGAATATTGGTAATTATTTGGAAAGCGTGCTCCTAAATCTATTCAAACCATCATTGAAGACTCAATCAGGAATCTATTCTCACTCAAAGCAGATGTGAAGTAAGTTATCTGCTATATGTGTACTATAGTCTTTTCACATGAAAATGGGGCAGTTATGATGGAGTGAGGGTAGGGGTGATACTTTCATCAAAAAAGTCTTTCAGAGCCTTTAAAAATCATTTAGTATTAGACCCAGAGGAAAAAATAGAGAAACAGTAATTTAATCTACTCCTCATTTTCATTTGAAGTTACTGGGGCATAGAAGTTTAAATAATTTACCCAGAGCTACAACTTTGTGGTGGTGTAACTCAAACTAAAATCTTTATGGCCTAACTTCCACATAAATATCCTTTCCACCTACTACGCTGCTTCACCATGGCAAAAATAGATAGGAACAACAATAGACATGGGAGTGCAGCTATCTCTTCAATATACTGATTTCCTTTATTTTGGGTAGATAATCCAGTGGGATTGCTGGATCATATAGTAGCTCTACTTTTAGTTTGAGGAACCTCCAAACTGTTCTCTAAGGTGGTCATACTAAAATAACATTGACACATACTTCATGTTACTGGGCACATTAAAATCTAGATGTTTAATCTTATCATGTAAACATATAATTCCTCCCCTTCTGCCAGCCCAGAAGCTTCAGAAAGTGAGAACATGCCAGAAGACACAAGTGTGTTAATATGGTTTGGGCCTGTGTCCCCGCCTAAATCTAACAACGAATTGTAACCCCCAATGTTGGAGTGAGGCCTGGTGGCAGGTCATTGCATCATGGGGCAGTTCTCATGAATGGTTTAGCACCATCCCCTCGGTTGTGTTCTTGTGATAGTGAGTGCGTGAATTATCATGAGATCTGGTTATTTAAAAGTGTGTAGAACCTCCCCGCTCTCTCTCCTCCTCCTGCTCCTGCCATGTAAGATGTGCCTGTTTCACCTTCACCTTCCACTATGATTGTAAGTTTCCTGAGGCCTCCTCAGAAGCAGAAACCACTATGCTTCTTGTATAGCCTGCAGAACCATGAGCCAATTCAACTTCTTTTCTCCACACATTTCCCACCTTCAGGTATTTCTTTGTAGCAATGTGAGAATGGACTAACAAATGTGCCCTATGGAGCCCTGTGATATCATAGGAAGAATGCAGACTTTGACTCCAGAATGATAGGGGCTTAAATGACATTTTAGTGTAACTCTGAGTTTCTTACTCCACCAATATGAGCCTCAATTCCCTGTCATTCCAACAAAGTGGAGATGATGCCTGTCTTGAGGGATTAACAAGGAAGCAGAGAGTGCACATGTAAAGATTCTGGCACATAGTAGGCATTCAATAAATGCCACTTATTTATTACCTCTGAGGTTCACTCATGGCTCAGCCATTTTGTTCACCATCACCACCACAAGGCCATTTGGAGAGGACTGAGAATATCACGTTGAGAAAAGGCTTGAGGTCTAACTGCCTCCAGCTGCAATAGATATTGGAGCTTGGCCTTCCTCTTGCCTTGCTTGGGCCTTGGCTTTGGTCCATAAGTGGGGTCTACAGCCTACTTTCTTCACCAGGTGGTGAGCTTCTGAGGATATGTTTGTTTCCCCAGTGCTTTTCCCAGAGGCTTACAAGAGTCTTAAATCAATCCATGTGTATGAAAGGAGAACACTGCAGAGAATTCAGAGTAAGGGAGACCCACCTGTCCTGTCTTTCCCTTCTGTTTCAAGGAAGCATTCTCCTAACTCCTCTGAATGCTCCTGCTCTGAGGTGTCCGGGCATTTCATTGTCTGCATTGTTCTATTTCTAATACACACACTCTCACAGAAATCCACAGCTCTCACATGTTCAGTTTCATCTGAAAAAGTCAGATTTTCTCAAGAAAACTAAGTTCACACTCTCAGGCAATAAAAATACCTTGTTTGTTTATTCATTTCCTCCTCCATTCCCAAACCCCATATTATATGCCTTGATGTGATTCAAAAAAGCTGTTCTCAACAGCATCTCCCCTCCCTCCCCCATTTCTTCTTTGAAAATATAGCATGACATTACTAACCAAAAAGACATCTGCCATCTGGTGAAGTCCTATTTTTGCTGCCAAGGAAGCCAAAATATTAATTACCTTAAAATAGTAACACCTTTTTTTTTTCCTACTGATCCTCTTTTTTTTAGTCTTGAACATTTATATATTTACTTATTTTTAAAATACAACACAGTTATATTATTATAATTACTTTTTAATTTGACACTTTTTACTTTTTAAAAAACGTTCATCTTTATTTTAGATTCATAGGGTACATGTGCAGATTTGTTACATGGGTATATAGTGTGATGCAGAGGTTTGGGGTATGACAATCTGTCACCCAGATAGGGAGCACAGTACCCAATAAGTAGTTTTCAGTCCTTGCCTTCCTGTCTCTCTTCCCCTGCTAGTAGTCTCCAGTGTCCATCCACATAAAGACACATCCTATCTTTATGTCCATGTGTACCCAATGTTTAGTTTCTACTTATAACTGAGAACATGCAATATTTGGTTTTCTGTTCGTCCATTAATTTACTGAGGACTTTTTTTTTTTTTTTAAGAGACAGGGTTTCACCATGTTGGCCAGGTTGGTCTCAAACTCTTGACCTCAAGTGATTTGCCTGCCTTGGCCTCCCAAAGTGCTGGGATTACAGGCGTGAGCCACTGCACCCTGTCCAAAGAACATAATTTTGTTCTTTCTTATAGCTGCATAGTATTCCATGGTGTATATTGTACCACATTTCCTTTATCCAGTCCTCCACTGATGGGCATCTAGGTTGATTACATGTCTTCACCATTGTGAATAGTGCTGCCATGAACATATAAGCACATGTCTTTTTGGTAAAATGACTTATTTTCCTTTGGATATATACCCAGTAATGGGATCACTGAGACAAATGGTAGTTCTGTTTTACATTCTTTGAAAAATCTCCAAACTGCTTTCCACAGTGGCTGGACTAATTTACATTCCCATCAACAGTGCATAAGCCTTCCTTTTTCTCTTCTGCAGCTTCACTAGTATTTGTTATTTTGACATTTAAATAATAGCTAGCTGGGTGCAGTGGCTCATGCTGATAATCTCAGCACTTTGGGAGGGCAAGGCAGGTGGATTACTTGAGCTCAGGAGTTCAAGACCAGCCTGGGCAACATGGCAAAACACTGTCTCTACAAAAAATACAAAAAAAAAAAAAAGAAATTAGCTGGGCATGGTGTCACATACCTGTAGACCCAGCTACTCAGGAGCCTGAGGTGGGAAGATAAGTTGAGGTTGAGGCTGCAGTGAGCCATGATCACACCACTGCACTCCAGCCTGGGTGACAGAGAGAGGCCCCATCTCAAATAATAATAATAATGATAATAATAACAATAATGATAGTAATAGCCATTCTAACTCATGTGAGATGATATCTCATTGTAGTTTTGATTTGCATTTCTCTGCTGTTTAATGATGCTGAACATTTTTTCATATGTTTGTTGGCTGCTTGTATGTCTTCTTTTGAGAAATATCTGTTCATGTCCTTTGCACACTGTTTAAAAGGATTACTTCTTGCTTGTTGAACTATTTAAGTTCCTAAGAGATTCTGGATGCTAGTGG
This sequence comes from Piliocolobus tephrosceles, assembly GCF_002776525.5. Classification (NCBI taxonomy): domain Eukaryota; kingdom Metazoa; phylum Chordata; class Mammalia; order Primates; family Cercopithecidae; genus Piliocolobus; species Piliocolobus tephrosceles. The sequence goes on along the minus strand of NC_045435.1, from coordinate 108,462,815 downwards.
ACCCCTACGTTTCACCATATATAAAAATTAACTCAAGATGGATTAAATATTTAAATGTAAGTCCTCAAACTCTAAAATACTAGAAGAAAACCTAGGAAACACCATTCTGGACATCAGCCTTGGCAAAGAATTTATGGCTAAGTCCTCAAAAGCAACTGCAACAAACACAAAAATTGATAAATGAACCTAATTAAACTAAATAGCTTCTACATGGCAAAAGAAACTATCAACAGGGTAAACAGACATGCTACAGAATAGGAGAAAATATTTATGAACTATTTATCCTCTTTTATAAATGTCTTCAAAATACGTTTGTCAGAAACAGTCACAGGGTATTTGAGATTAAGAGGTGATCACCCAACCATCTATGTCATAGATACTCCTGCGATTTAATTATCACCCAAGTATTTAAATAAAATAAAGGTCCAAAACATGCATTTGGAGAATCAGAAAATAAATGACAAATTGCAACTTCTAGATTTACATAGATAGAGCCTTTTCTTTTTAATGCTGCCAGCAGACAGTCTGAATATTGAAGCTTTTGGCTCTTTTGAGCTTTTTAAGACATTTGAAAATCAACACCTTGAAAACCTTTAGACATTTTCCATCGTAAAAGGTAGAGTTGTTTTTTACGTATAAGGATTTGTGATCTCCAAAAGCGTCAGGGAATGTACCTGTCTGAATGAACCCTGCTGAAAAAAAATGCATCTTCAACTCCATCATCATCTTCATTGTCACCACTTACCAGGAGTTTACTAGGTATCTGAAATTGTACAAAGGGTCTTACATGTTGCAATTCACTTAATTTTGACACTAACTCTAAAAAGGGTGTAATGTCAATCTTATTTTATAAGTGGGAAACTGAGGCACAGAGAAGCTTATTTCCCCAGTCATGCAGGCAGAACATAACAGAACCATAATTCAGATTCAGGTGAGCCCGGTTCTCAAACTCATGCTATCGCCACTACCAACCAATTTCTCACTGAGGTCTTGATGTCTGTGACTGATGAATTATGTCTTCTAGAATCTTAAGAATTGAGTTATTCATTAAAATGTCTACAACTCATTTATTAATAAAAGGAATTAATAGAATCATGGGATACTGTGAAAACCATGATATTCTAAAATAGAAAATGAAATCATGACACTAATAAATTTGTTGAGTCTGAGATTTTTTTTAAAAATTAGTTAATATGTGCTTTTTAGACTCACTTCTTGGAGGGGAGCCTTCTCTAACTGTCAGGGGCTAGAGACTTCCTGCTGCTGTTGTTTGCTAACACCTTAGTCAGCCTGCTTAGGAACATGCTGACAACATTAAAGACAGGCTGGATGTACTCATGGAAAGATAAATATTAAAATTGAGCTGGAGGACAGGAGTGAGGCTTTTGTTTTTCTTCTGTGCGTGTGTATGTGTGTGTGTGTGTGTGTGTGTGTGTGTGTGTGTTTTCAGCACATGTCATTAGGCAAACAAATGATGCCATTTTCTTTGCTTTGTTTCTGAAACAAAAATGGTAGTGGGTAGAATAAATCACATCTCAGAAATCAGTAACTTTACAGTCAGAATCAGACCACTAAAATCCTCAACAGGCATCAAACATCAAAAAACAGAAACAGAACACTTGGAGACAATACTATGGTAAAGATGCTTCTTTCCCTCTAATCAAACCTACCCTGATAAAAGAGATTTACAGAATGAAGAAGATATGTTTGTGCATTGTTGCCTTAAAAAATATTTGTTGGCTTCACGTTTCCCCTTACTATTAAATGAATGTGTGACAATATGAAAATTTTATCACTTGCTAAACTTTTAGTTCACTAACAGATGAGGCCTCTTGTAGGTTGCTGAAGGTGGAATTGGGCTTTTCAGGATGAGTCTGTCTCCATCATGGACCCTCAAGCAACTGGTACAAGCCAAAGAATAGAAAATGCTGGAGCTTAGCATGAGGTAATAAAGAACTTAAAGTTAGAAGAAACTTACTGTAGTTTATTCTCTGCATGTGAAGGGAGAAAAGACTATGCTTAGTTGTTACTGGCAAGGACTTCTTTCTTACAGCTCACGGGAAACTCTTAAAATTCTTTTTAAAATATAATTCCTCACCTGTGTTGTACACTATGGACTGCAAAAAGTTGGAGTTGCCTTTTTTCTAGTTAAATACCAGACTTTTTTTTTAACCTATTCACATAGATCTTGTAGTTATGTACTCATTTTCATTCATTCTTTCATTAAATCATTTCATAAGTAATTATAGAGCACACACCATGTGCCACAGGTACTTCTAGGTCTGAGAATACAAAGATGAATAGACGAGTAAGATTTGATCTGTACTTTCAAGAAGCTCACATTCTAATTCTATCCAGTGTGATTAATGAGCCTTTAACAGGGGAATGTACACAATGCAGCAGAGGCGAGTGTAAGGGATGCAACTCTACCCAGGAAGGTCAAAAAGGGCTTCACACGGAGTGAGGCTTCAGCTGAGACCTGATGGATAAAGAACAGGTCGCCAAGTAGACATAAGGAAAAGGGGGTGTCCAGGAAGAAAGTGAATGTAGACAAGACACAGGGTGCAATGGTCTTCATGCACAGTCGTACCTTTAAAGGGAAGTAAAAAAAAGGATTCAGTTATTCAAGAGATAATATGGGCTGAAAATTAGAAAATCTTTAAAATATTTTTGAAACTTTCTAAACAACTGACAATAGTTTAATAAAGGAGGCTAAGGAGGGTTGGGGTGCCTCCTGCCCTAAATAAGATTAGGTTTCTTCATTTTTAGATAACTACTCTCCCATATTGCATCCCTTATGGCTCACATTAGAAAGAGAAAAGCCATCTTCACTCTGCAAAAGTGATCAGAGTAGGTGTCCTAAATAAATATAGAAAGGTATTTAACCAGAGACATAATCCAAAGCTGAGAAGACCACAGGCTTCAGACTAATAATCCATATGTGATCTGTCCAGTTATCCCTCTAAGAGGAGGCGCACCTTCAGATTTTGCTCCATGCCACCTTCCTGTCGTGCCTTGCAGCACTCAGCTGGCTCTTCTAACTGCAGTGCCGCATTGCTGACTCACAGGCAATCTGATAACTACCCAGAACCTCACTTTCTTTTTCTGCCTTTCCACACATAGCTGGCTCTTTCCCCTCATAAATATGGGCACATATGAGCCTTCTCCCCATCCCGTGTCTTCCTCTGCTCCTAGTTAGAAACGAGTTTTCTATATTTATTTTCTAAATCACCAAAGTCACTTTGAATTCTGAATCTATCTTTTATCAAAGTATTAGAACCCAGTTTACACAGCCTTGTCACTGATATACTTAATAATCTCCATTGGTCTCCGCTGTGTCATTGATTGAAATGTGACTTACCCTGATTCTAAGACTTCTTGCTACTGAACATCACTTGTATCTCTAACTGTTTATTTTCATACTATTCTCAGATTATGTTTCTAGCAAGATGCTATGTAGTTGGAAGTGTATGTGTTCTTAGTCATATTTCCATAAGGACTGATACTATGCTGCAAACTCAATTTAGAAACATTACCAAGGTCAAGAGAAATGACATCTATAGAAACCAAAACTATCCTTCTGCCCGACGTGAGACTAGGTTTTTCTGATGGGGCTTGATCTTGGCAAGCAATAACCTCAAGACCAACTGGCAATTGTAGTCTTTAGAGTATTCAAAGGGATTTTATACAGTTGAAAAGTCCTATTTAACAGATGAGAAAGCTGAAGAACACAAAAGTTAAAGGATTTGCCCTGATTCGCACACAAGTAAATGACTAAACACAGATTTGAAGGCAAGTATTCCTAGGTCAAATCCTGTATCAACTCTAGAGTTCTGGAAAGATGAATTTTATAATAGTTTCCCCTGTTAAAAAGGTAGAGTTATAATCCTATAATTTTCCATGTCATCTCTAGGCACCTTCCAGGATTCCTATTAATTCTTTTTAATTGAGCTAATATTCCATCAACAAAAGCAGGTCATGGAATGTAAGTCAGCCCAGGTTTTCAAATAAGAAAATCAGTGAACCGTGTCTGAAAACACATGTTAGCCTAGGGACCTAACAAGTGACGTTCAGTAGAATAAAGTCTTGCAGCCAAGGTAAGTAACGTTTGAGCGGATGGCGTCTCGAAGAGCTCAGACTACAGATCTTGTGTGACCATTCTTTGCTCCATTTCTTTTTCTGCCTTTTAGTTTGCTGTCTGCCCTTTTCTAAAGAAGTCATCTGTATTTTCTATCATGCTGAGTTTTAGCATATTGGTTCTAAAACACTAAGTAATTGAAATTGAAAAATGGCAATAAGAAGATGAAATCAAAGTATGTGTACATTTTTAAAAGCATTATACCAGATTTTTAATCTGTTTTTTTTTTTTTTTTTTTTTTTAAGATAGAAGGAATGAATTAGCCCCAATACTTTGATAGGTGAAGCTAATGGCATAAACTTAATTTAAGGTCATAGACCCAAAAAAAGCCTGTTTTATGTGATGAAGACAGCATCTTAGGGAACTGATAAGAGCTCTGCGTGTCAAATTTTCCAGATTATGGATGGATAATTTATTCTCTAAAATGCTTTTGATTACCCTAAAGAAGGAATGGTGGTAGTAACTACTGGAAGGCTTTGGAGAAATTAACAAACCTAAGAAAGTAGTGATTGTGAGACCCCTAAATAATAGTGAAATGTGAGGGTTTCTAAGTCATTGTAGGCTTTGCCAGAGAGAGAACATTTGATCAGTATCCACTACACCAGCAGGCATCAATTGACTCTCAGCAGAATATGTAGAGGGAGGGGAAGCTGAACCAACTTCCCAGCACTCACATGGGTCTATTTGAAGCCAAGTGAATTCTGTGACCTATCAAGGAAAGCAAGAGTTGGAAATTCCTTTGGAATTACTCAATAAAGCTCTTATACAGACGGCCCAATTTGGTCAAATGCCACCTGCATATATAAATATAAGGAATCTCATACAGTTTTGGGAGAGAACTAAAAAGTCTGTCAGCAAGCAGTTTTGTAAAAGGATGCTGCGATTATTCTATATGCTGTCCATTTAGTTATAAGCTGCCATAATTCCGTCTTTGAAGGATTACTAAAGCCTTGGTTATGCCCAGAAGACAAATCACTTTTATTATCCTCTTTAGAGTGCTCTATATTCTTCATGTGACAAATATTTTTTAAAACAGTATTTAAGTGTACTAAATTAAATATATAATGTGACCTAGATGTATACATTGAATATGTCAAAATGAGCAGAAGCAACTTTAGCAGCTTCGTTCTGCATATCGTTTTACATTTTATCAAATGCTGTCTTACTTGGTTCTCACTATACCCTTATGAGGTGGGGATACATATTAGTATCCTTATATTAGAAATGAGAAAGGTGAATGTACATGACTTTTCCAAGGTGACGTTCAAAATTACTCCATGCAAATTTCAAAAACAGCAGTCATGATACTGAAATCCACATTTCCCAACTATAAATACAGTGCTCTTGCCTCCAAGCTAGGTGTCTAGAGAAATATCACCAAAGTGGCTGGGTGTGATGGCTTACACCTGTAATCCCAGCACTTTGGGAGGCAGAGGCGGGTGGATCATGAGGTCAGGAGTTTGAGACCAGCAGGGTCAGGATGGTGAAATCCCATCTCTACTAAAAATACAAAAATTACCTGGACATGGTGACACGCACCTGTAATCCTAGCTACTTGGGAGGCTGAGACAGGAGAATCACTTGAACCCAGGAGGAGGAGGTTTCAGTAAGCCGAGATCGTGCCATTGCACTCCAGCCTGGGCAACAAGAGTGAAACTCCATCTTTAAAAGAAAAAAAGAAGTATCACCAAAGATTGCTTATTAAAATTTTCCCTAGCACTGGTCTCCTTCATTCTTTAAGAACTCACCAACATGGATATAAAGAGTTCAAATGAAGGCAGTTGGTCAGTCAGGCTACCTGTCTCTACTGAGCACCTGTTAATTTCTAAGCAATTGCTAATAGCATTAATAAACGAGATTATGGAAGTCAAAAGACATATACAACCCAACCTCATCTCTAGAGATACAAACAATTGTAATTAAATATGGCACATTATAAAATACTGACATGAATAAAAGAAGAAATCACAGCTTATTCTGGGTGGGGTCAGGTAAGATTTCCCTGAGAATATGGCATTTGAAATGAGTTTTGAAGTTGGAGGAGTGTGGCCTTAATTTCCATATGGTACATTTTACATGCCCAAATAAACAGGACAACTGACTATAAATTATACTGATTATTAAAAATTTTGCAGGTTGGCTGGAATTAGGAGAAAGCAATTAAATATAAGCTACTAATTGCCAAGCATATTACCTATTCTTCATTCCCTTTGGAGAAGTAGCATCTGGAACAGATGTTTTAAGGAACGGTCAGCCAGACCCTCAACAATTTGATAACTAATGACCAAATGAAGGGGATGACAGAGTCATGTTTACAGGAGAATAAGAAAATCTTTCACATCTGGGCCATGTAACAATGGCAGATGGCAAAGGCTAGAGTGAGAGACAAAAAAAAAAAAAAAAAAAAAAAACCTACAAGAAGTGGCAAGTTCTAGCAGCTGCAGAATCAAGCTCAACTACTGAACTCTTCTGAATTCATTCAGAAGAAATTTTCTCCTTGACAGCCTTGAGATTTGTAGTTAAAAAGATGCATGCTGCACAAGCAATGATTTTCAAAAGTGTTCACTGAGTCATCAGCCAGCAAAATACCATAGCAAAACACTAGATAATTTGTATAAAACACCATGTAAAAGGTGAAGACTTCTTCTGGATCACTGAACAGGGCTTCTGGAACAACTCTGCCCCCACCCTCATCCCATTCTTTCAGGACACAATGGCAAGAACAAAGGAATGAGCAAGTAATCTAGCAGATATGGACACAGTTGGCAGTTCATGAAGCAGAACACGAGTAAAATCCATTATCAGCACCATTTGTCAGGTGTGCATGGGGCCATAAAACAAAAGAACACAATTCATCCATCCACAAAGAGACAAGTTTTGTCATCATCATGAATGGGCCTCTCAACAGGAAGTAACCACCATTGCTCTTACCAGGGATAGTAAAAGCAAGGCAATGGAGGCTTTAGTATTGGTGGATTGTTCATCTCTTCATACATTGATTCAGTTAACTTTTATCACACATGTTCTGTGTCAGGCACAGAGCTAGATAATGGGTGTGCAAAGAGAAATGGACCTCATTTCTGTGCTGAAGCAGCCTTTCTTATGAGCAATGCATGGGCATCTATGGGAGGGCAGGAGTAGGTCTTAAAAATGAGACATTCCCCACATGGAAAAGAGAGGATAAGCATGAGCAGTCATGGAAGGCAAAGAGGGCAGCATGAACACAAGCAGAACATCAAACATGGGGGCTAGACAAAGATCTCAGTGGACAGTGACCTGTAAGTAACAAAGTGAAGAAAATGAAGCTCCAAAAGGAGGCAGGGCTATGCAAGAATGCCTTCATATGTCAGGAAGCTTGAACTTCTTAATAGACCAATGTGGAACCAATCACGAGTTTTGAGCTAAGAATCCCTAACTAATTTCTTGTTTTAACTGAAATTTCCTTAGAGTTTTACATTTAGAATATTTGCCGTTGAATTTTGGAAAACAATCTTTATTATATTTAAACTGTTTTTCTTTTTTCTTTTTTTTTTTTACTTAGAATTTTATTACAACTGGATATTGACTTTTATCAAATGCCTTTTAATGTATTTCAATAAGGTAATATGGCTTTTCCCCTTGAACTTGTTGAAAGCTTATATTGATAGATTAATAGATGTTGCATTTCTTGAATGAATCCTAGTTTGGCACAATGCATTATTACTTTTTCCAAAGTAACTTTATTCTGGTTTGTTACTGAAGTCATTCTGACTTTATAGAAATAAAATTAAATGATTTACTCATTTTTTATGATCTGGATTAGAAATAGCTTTACAATTAACTATTCTTTAAAGTTTAAGTAAAATTTCAGCTGTGAACACATCTGATCTTTTATGTGATGATTGGTTTATTAGCATGTTTGTTATCTAAGTTTTCATATGTTTTATTTTATTACCATTTTTAGTGTATATATTTACAGTTATATCTTCCTTCTGTATTTTACAATTATATCTTCTTTCTAATTGATGTCATGTATTTGTGCTCATTGTGTTTTCTCTAATCGCACTCATAGTATGTCTATTTCATTAGTTTTTTTAAGGTTTTAGATTAATTTGTCTTTCCTTTCATTTCCTTTTTTCCTATTCTATTATTTTCTACTTCTTTTTAAAAATTTCTTTTCTAATCTTTTCAGATGTACACTACTTGCTTTACTTTCTCATCTTTCTTTTCTAATAGTAGAGGCATTTGGAGCTGTATATTTTAAGAGTAGTAACTTACAGAATAAAGAGTCTCCCTTTGTAGTTCTTAGACAAATAATAATTTCCATTTGACTTCCCATTTCTGCAATGGTAATTCAAGAGTACTTTTTAAAATTTTATTTATAAGAAATAATCTTTCTTTAGCCACATCTCATTTATTTATGCCACAAATTATACTTGACAGAAGACCATGGCTCATGGCTCACACCTAACTTTTAAAAATTTGTAAGGTTTTCCTTTGTTAGTCAAGTACATAATTATCACCATTATTATTATTACTATGATTATTTCATAATTATAATTCTCTATTTGAAAGATGGAAGCTTTTTACAGATACTTACTGATGTATGATACTCTTCAATTGCTTTATGATTTTACTTATTTTTTGCCTATTTAATCTGTCCAATTCTTAGAGAGAGCTATCACTTCCTTAAATTAGTGTCACCTATTATAATTTTTTAAATGTTCTCAAATTTTTAATTGTTTTTGCTTTGTGTATTTAACTAGTTGATGTTTTCTAATAGTGGGTAAATATAGGTTTATGATTATCATTGCTTCCTTAAGTAGTATCAGTTTTATCATTATATAATATTTCCTTTTATCCTCTATAATGCTTTGAAGTTTAAATATATCAACTGCCACTAATATTATAACTTTCTATTAGCTTGAATTTGTATGATACCTCTTTTTTCACCTCTTTATCTTCAATCTTTGTTCACCTTTATCTTATTTTCTTTTAAATAGCATATGCATGGGTTAAATTTGCTTTTACCCAATCTGACATCTCAGTCTTTCAAAGGGAAAATTTTGTCAAAGGATATAGTAACCATTGTACTGGATTTTATGTCTTCCTTTACACTTTATTTTAATTGTTTATTTTAATTATTTATTTCATATTACTTTTCTTTTCTTTCCCCTATCATTGCTGATCATGCTATTATCTATTGTGGTTTTTCTTTTTTTTTTTTTTTTTCTTGTTAATTTGGGACTTTTATGGTACTATTATATCAATGATTATCTTTTCTCACACTCACTATTTTTGAACGTTAAATACACATTTTCACACCAGAACACACTGTACAACCAAGATGCTATATTTCTTCTCAATTTGCTCCGTCTCCTGTCCTCTACAATTTGAGATCTTAAATGCCTGGCCTTCTCCTCCTTTCCCCAGATAGGAATCCTTTGGAAAGTTTTTACTTATTCCCTCCCCTAGCCTGCCTCCTAGTTTTTGCTGAGTCAGCCTAGAACTCTTGTTCTAAGCTTTTTAAAAATAATAATCCAAATTCCTCTTTCAGTAAGACTATTTATTCTACTTCAAGAGTCCTTACAGAGCACTGTTGCCACATAGTGCCAGCCAGCCTTTTCCTATCCAACGTTTGTGTATGTGTCTGTGTGTATGGATGTGTGTACCAAGTGTCACTGATCGCCATGTATTCTTTTCATCGGCCTCCACCAGTTGTTTGATTCTTTCAACAAATCCTGTTTTAGTAAACAAGGACCTATTGGAGTACTGCTCTTTTAAGACTATGATGAGAAAATTCAGTAAATCCTGCTTACAACAGGTTTCCAGTTTTACCTCTGCTGGAAATAATATCTTGTCTCTTTTTAAAACTTTTTCTTCTTCTGCCCCTATAGCTGTTTTTAGCTGTTCAGTTGTTTGGATTAAATCTTCAAGTCTCTTATCTTTTTCTGATTCTTTACATTTTTGCTCTGTGCCTCAAACTGTACCTCACCTCAACAGTGACCAGCTTCTTTGATATCTAATAAAAAGTGTAGTTGGAAAGTCATGTGTTTAGCTCTAAAAATTATGTCCAGAACTTGAATTTTGTTATTTACACACACACACACACACACACACACACACACACACACACACACACACACACAGAGAGAGAGAGAGAGAGAGAATGTTGTATTTTGTCTCCTTTTGAAGCTCTATTTTGCTGATCATGTATTCAGTTTGTTTGGCATACTCATTTTCTTTCTAGCGGCTGAATCCTCTTAGATGGGTTGTTATTTTCTTTGTTAGCTGATTGATATCACATATGATCCCTGGAGAATCCAAATGTAGCATTCTGGGAGTGTCTACTCCCATGGGTCCTTGACATACAAGTAGGCAGTGTTAGCCCCCTCCTGAACACCTGAAGGAAGCCTCTTTGTTTTCAGGTATCTTCACATTCTCCCAGGCTCAGTGCCAAAGAGGAGACAACCCACATGTTTTGCTATTTCTTTTCCTATTGGATTCCATAGAAACCAAACAAATTATAATAAGGAGCTTCCTCAGGAATTTATAAATCCCATGGGTTAAGCCTTCCAATGATATGCTATTTTCTTGTCATTGCCCTGTGACTTCCAGCAGTAAGTTTCCAGGCATTCATCCATTCCTTGGAGTTTTCTTCACAGGAAATTCAACAGAGTTCAGGGTCACACCTGCAAAGGGCCATCAGTCTATTGGAGAAAGGAAAAGAGTGGACGTGAGCCACACTCAACTAACTGTATCATAAAATCTCCTCTTCTTTGTTAATACATTTTTGCACTTACTAGTGTTCTTGTTAAATAACTCACTAAACATTTCATCATTTAATACAGCTGAGTAATTTGCAAATTAATATCACACACATGACCATTAATAATACAGTATTAAATAAAAATAGACAATTATCCAAGTTATCATGAAAATATAAGGAAAAAAGGAAAGTTAATCCGAATCCTTTTTAAAACACAGATTTGCCACAATTATTTTGGCCTGTGCTACCACTTCTCAGTTGAGAAATACAAGACTATCACCTGTAGTCATGCAGGTTTTCTATGCTGTGATTCCAGAACTGCCATTCGTATATGTAGACATCATAGTGTTTTTCTACTTATTGAGACTATTTTCTAACAGAAGGTTCATAAATTCTGATGAAGGGGTGGCTTTTTCTAATTTTTACAAAGTCACCATCTGGCCACATGCATGGTTAAGATTTCACTAAAGTATCTCTATTTTATGAGCTTCATTTTCTTAGAGAAATAGGAAAGGTAACGCTTTAAACTTAAAGATAATGTGAAGTTGTTTTGAATGGCTTCTTCGATTTTGTAATGCATTCTAGTACCTCTACCCAAGACTTTTTCTTGTAGTTGACAAAACTCTACTGATTTTTTTCTTCAAACATTCTGTGATTGTTTTTTAAATTTCCCTTCAGAAATGATAGATTCACGGAATGTTTATCCATTGTATTCTTGTATAAGAAAAAAGGTCATTCTCTATTTCCATAATAATATACCCAAATTTTAAATAAACATTTGGGTACATTGATAGCTTGTTGCTATCAAGCACTTTGTAGAGAGCTTTAAGGATGTCAGTTTTGACACGTGTCAATAATTTCAGGTTATTTTTAATTTCCTTCATCGTCTTGCATATTTCCTGATATTTCAAGCTCATTTTAAAAAAATTACTGTTTTTAGCTAGCCAGGGATCTATCACAGTTGAAAATATAACTTTAGAATTAGCATACTTTAGACATAAATTAGGTATGGCACTAGAATCATGCACACACACACACAGTTTAAGTAACTTCACTGGTAGAAATTAAAATAAAACAGGGACTCATTTAAATTAACATTTAATTGAATACAATTTTAGCAAGATGTTGATCTGATTTGTATGTGGGCAGTTTTCTTATGTGTAACAACCAAAAAAATACTGAATCTTAGAAAGGAAATAAACTCTTTCTTCATATAGCAAGCAACATAAGTTTCTTCTAACTTGCCAAGAAATCGTATGCTCCCACCCTTTTGTATCAGCATCACCAGTTCTCACTGAGGACTTGTGTTCTGTTCATTTTGACTTATATCACAAAAGCTCCCTGAAGACAAAAAGCTTCCAGATTCCCAATGACTCCTAGTTCATAAAATTGCTCTTTTTTCCGAGTTTACATTATTAATGATGTTGAATAACCTGATTTTATGCATCTGTTAAAAACTTTACAGAACACAAAAATTCAAAACTCCTGTCCCTACAGTCTTTGAGCAAATTCATTTTCCAGGAAAACGCACCAGATTTACCATATGGATTTGCATACATCAGAATCCCCTGGAAGTAGAAATACCCAAAGTTTTAAAGGACACAGTGAGGAAGAGATTCTGCTTTGAGCAATAGGAATAACATGAATCTAAGGACCAGACTTTGCAGTAGTTCTTCACTTTCCCTCTTCCCACAATAAGAATGAAAACATTTCTACTTCAAGAAACCGAAACAAAAATGCCAACACTAGTTATCCTTTTCTTTTGCCCCCTCTCTTCCCTCTTGTTATATGACGAGTGATTTCCACTTTAGTCCCCAAAGCAAAAAGAAAGTGAAATAAACCTGTGTGGAAGATTGGAATAAAGCATTCTTTTCTCACCATGATGTCTCTTCTGCCAAAAGTAGAGTCATACTCCACTCATGGGGCTATGAAAATAGTACAACCCTTCAACAGAGCAATTCAGCAAGAACATACCAAGACCCTTTAGAATGCTCGTACATTTCAGCCCAACAATCCACACATAGAAATCTATCCTAAAATAATGTAATTGGAGATGTAGACAAAGATTTTGGTACTAAGCCTTCAGCAGAGCCATTTTGCTAATGAAAAATGAAAATAACCTGTGTGTTAACCAATGAGGGTTGTTGAAACAAATTATAGAAATGCATATGATAAAATACTATACTTTTATTTAAAAGATTTAAACATTTCAAAATAACATGGAAAGCATATTGTAAGGATAAGGAGAAAATAAATATATAAAACTCTATGTAATGAAATTCTTACTTTTTAATATTATAATAGAAGTTATCTCTGGATTGTGGGGTCATAAGAAACTTAAAATATTCTTTGTATACTTTTAATTTTTATGTGTTTTCTATACTCTGATTTTTCAATACTGAGTGTGTATCCCTTTTATAATCTGAATTAAACAAGGTTTAGGGATTTTTTGTTTTATTTTTAAGGAATAAAACAGGACATACAATGACACTACCATACTATCTATCTATCTTTATGAAAACAACTTTACAAAAAGACTTCAATATACAAATGTATGTGTTTATATCCATTTTGCTGATTCTCTTTCTAAGTAAATTATGAAACAAGGAAATAAGTATTAAGACTTTCCTAGATGCCTAGCATTGAATAAGCCCTTAAAAATTCTCCACCTAGCAAAGACACAATACATTTATCAGGATTATGCTATCATTTGGTAAAGCAAAACGTTTCACAAAAATATTCACATTTTTGCTAAAAAGAGTTTTGTTTGTTAAGTGTTCCTTCTTTTACTCTAAGAGTCTAGCAACATAAAATGAGCTAATAAAATATGCACATGAATATAAACACCAACATACATATACATTTTTGTGTTTTATACCTAACCTTGGAGCTCTCTGCATACCAAAGATTTTTGTTTTTGTTTCACTTTGTTTGGAAGACAGATGTCTTTTAATTAACGTGATATTGAAAGCAGCAGGTATCATATCTAATGCTATGTTGTATAGCAACCAGTATCATCTTCCCATTGATTGCACATAGATACACTGAGCCTGGAGTGCCGCATTCATATAGTCTGTGTTTCCAATAAGCAGGAAGACTGCAGCTAGGTCCTGGGAAGTAGGAGATCCTAAATGAAATAAAACCTCAGCAACTGTCAATCCTCTATTTTACGTTTTATTTTAAAACTAATTTATGTTCAATACTCTGACAGGCTTCAGAAGGATGGTAATGAAGCCCCAATAAACTGTCTGCCAAATGCAATGCCTCAGCCAAAGAACTATGGCTTCTGAAAGTGGTTAAACTAGCTTATTCCAGTGCTTTCTCATGGGATCCAAGAGTGGGCTCTGCAGCATCTCCATCTGTGTTTGGTGGAGAATCAAGAGAGTGTTGGAGAGGGTGTTACTGTTCTGAAAATTCAGATAAAATTAATTAACATGTATATCATATTAGCACTTACCTCCTTCTCCCATTTAACTATATGCATACAGAATGGTAATAACACTACATAAAACCTGCAGGTAAGGCTAACTGCCACAAGATTGGTGGTGGGGGTTAGGTTCTATAGGACTTGCTCTCTTAATTGTGGTAGAGAGACAGAAAAGCAGTCAAAGAATCCAAGAACATGACCCAAATCATGGTCTTACTGGGTAGGTTTTTGCTTGTAGCCCACAGGTCAGGAAGTCCTGTGCAGCTGCAATTATTACAAAATGATTCAATATTGATTCTGTAATTAGAATGATTATGAATTTCTATAGCTTATATTTTAAAAATATTTAGCAACTGTATCATAAGTTGCAATAAAACAAAATGTTTCTTGAAAGCCATGAGTATTTGCCACATGAAAGGAGAAAATATATATATTTTCTAGCAATCTCTTATTTTATGTTTTTTTTCTGTAGTTTATTTTAAAAACTTTATTTTTTTAGAGCAGTTTTAGGTTCACAGCAAAGTTGAGAGAAAGACACAGAGGTTTCCCATATACCCTCTCACTGTATTCCTTGCCTCACATATGCAGTGCCTTCCCCATTATCTACATCTCCCACCAGAGTGGTACATTTATTAAAACTGATGAACCTATACTTAATTTTAAAATTGTTGAACCTATATTTAGGTTCATCATAATTACTCAAAGTCCATAGTTTACATTAAGGTTCACGCTTAATGAGGTACATTCTATGGGTTTGGACAATATGACATGATCCATCATTACAGTATTATGCAGACTATTTTCACTGCCCTAAAAATTTTCTGTGCTTTGCCCATTCATCCCTCCCCTGACCTCCCATCCCCTGCGATGATGATCTTTTTACTGTCTCCATTGTTTTCACTTTTCCAGAATATCAGGTTGCTGAAATTAGTATGTAGACTTTTCAGATTGGCTTATTTCACTTAGTAATGTGCATTTGACCATCCTCCATGTCTTTTCATGGCTTGATAGCTCTTTTTTTCAGTGCTGAATAATATTCCATTGTCTGGGTGTACCACAGTTTATTTATACAGCTACTGAAGGACATCTTGGTTGCTTCCAAACGTTGGCAATTATGAATAAAGCTGCTATAAACATTTGTGTGCAAGTTTTTGTGTAGACATAAGTTTTCAGCTCCTTTGGATAAATACCAAGCAGCCTGTTTGTTGGATCATATGGTAAGAGTATGCTCTGCTTACTGTCTTGCACAGTGGCTGCATCATTTTGCATTTCCACCAGTAATGAATGAGAGTTCCTGTTGCTCCACATCCTCTCTAGAATTTGGTGTTGTCACTGTTCTAGATTTTGACCCTTCTAATAGGTGCACCGTGGTAGTGCGTTGTTTTAATTTGCATTTCCCTGATGACATATGATGTGGAGCGTCTTTTCATATGCTTATTTGCCATCAATATATATTTCTTGGTGAAGTGTCTGTTAAGGTCTTTGGCACATTTTTAAATCAGGTTGTGTGTTTTCTTATTGCTAGATCTGAAGTGTTCCTTGTGTAGCTAGGATAGCAGTCCTTTATAAAATATGTGTTGCAAATATTTTCTACCAGTCTGTAGCTTCTCTTTGTCTCTCTTGTTTTTAAATTAAAAATATATATATATTCTGCTGCATATATTTCTGAAGTAGAAATTTTAACTAAAAAATATAGGACCTAGGTGAAAAATTTTATGAAATAAGAACTCTGGATTATGATGACATACTCACAGGCTACGTGATTGTAAAAAAAATCATTAAACCTCCCTTATCCTCAATTTCTCTAGATGGAAATGTAATTGTTAATATTTGCCTTGCCAACCAATAACTTTATTCTGAGGATCAAATATGATATGAGCAAATATACTCCAGAAATGTAAACTTTTAGAAATTATAATTTCACGAAAACTTTTTTAGAAAAATTTAAATTTGAAGGAAAATTTTTGTGAAAAGTGATACAGACCAATCATTTCTATTTAAGAAATAAGATGCTAGTTTAATGTTAGATTTTCTTCAACTGTTGTCTTTAATTGCTTTCTAAATTTATGCATTTGAGTTTATACTAGAAAATGCTTTTTGTATGCACCTAATGTGGAATTGTAGATCACTTCAGAGTGAGTCAGCTTTGACATTCACAGAAATATAATAGTAAGGAAGCAGTGTCTAAACTAACTTTCCTGTTGTTCCTAGAAAAATAGTCATAATAGGGCAAAAGCAGTTACTTGTTGTATTATTCAGAGCATAAATTATAGACTCCAAAATATAATTAGCACTTGTGTCTGTAACAGATAGCTACATTTTCTGGTTATGTATCTATCAAATTTTCATTTTAATAGTGATGACTCATAATGAAATTATGCATTCATCGTTCCATTCATTAAACCATTTCACTAGCAGGCTGTGCACGTAAACTGCAAATTCTGTGCATATGTGATCACACCACTCTCCCCCAGTCTCGAGTTCTTAACCTAATATTGGTTAACACACACAAATTCTTTCCAGAACAAGTTCTCGGATGTACATTCAGGGAGCAGATGCTGTTGAAATGTTATCAAGTTACAGATGCACAAAGTATTCTTGCTGAATGTGTTTGGTAATATAGCTCTGAAATGTCAGTTCAGACCCTGCCTTCTGCTGGCCCAAACTTCACTCTCCAGGGAACCATGCAGAAAAGTGATGCTAAGAGTTACTAAATTCACTCCTCAGATCAGCTGTTTTCAAAATGGTAGAATAAGCTTTCAACAAATTCAGCGTAGGTTTCTCTCTTGTTGAAGAAGGTATGAGCTTCAAAGACACTTTATTATCTGAAACTTCATGATAGAGGTAGAACTAAATCAACAGCTATTGAAATGTGATCCAGAAAACAAAACAAACGCAAGAAACGGATTGTATCTTATATGATTCAACAGGAGAAATTTTTCTCTCTTCTACCTCCCCTAGAGAGGTTCTTTTCATGCTTCCTTTTCTTCCTATCTCTTTTCTCCTCTCTTTCCTTTTGTGGCCCTCTCCTCATCTTCAGCCATGCATCTCTCTCTTTCTTCCCGCTCTGTAATAACTAACATTTATTTCAGTACGTCTCTTTATAAAGAGCTTTACTCATACATTATGTCCCTTCACTCACATCACTGCAGTCTTAGAACAGCCGTTGCTATCATTTCATTTGATCATAGTGAAGTGTAAACAGGCTAGCAGACTGTTTCAAAGTCAGGCTGCCTTATTTCAGACCTGTTCCCTCTTCCAACACCACGCTACCTCAATAAATTCTTTCCTACCTTCCTCATAAATCTCTTTTCTCCTTTTTCTCTTCTTTCTCTTCCCTTCCTCATTTCCTGCTCTTTCACTACCTCAACAAACCACCTTATGCTCCACCCCTATTCCCATCTGAACACTGCTCCTTCCGGAAATCTCCTTTATTCTCAGATGGGTCGAGTTAGGCACTTTCTTTGCTCCTCCAGAAACAGAGCCTCAAGAAAGCATCACTATCAATCCCCGCCCCAGGCCCACCTTCTCGCTTTATCCCATTATCAAAATCTTATTCATTTATCTCTTGTATTTTTAGCCGCTGTTTTCTGAATTAACCACGGATAAAAATTGGAGGGAAGTATGCAACTGGGGTATTTCTTCTGATCCCTCCTCTCTGCTTTCTTCCCCTCCCCTTTTCTCTTCTCCCTTCTCCTCTCCTTTCCTATTCCTTTTTCTCTTCTCTTCTCTTCTCTTCTCTTCTCTTCTCTTCTCTTCTCTTCTCT
>NC_045435.1:108428715-108444725 GCF_002776525.5 Piliocolobus tephrosceles | reverse complement strand
CTTCTCTTCTCTTCTCTTCTCTTCTCTTCTCTTCTCTTCTCTTCTCTCCTCTCCTCTCCTCTCCTCTTCTTTCTCTAAATCATATAGTGGTGTTTAGGTTAAAATTTAAATATTTCCTTACATTTGAAAAAATAACTGTGATATATAATTTATAATATTACTTTTCCTTTTTTTATTATTTATTTATTTATTTATTTTTGAGATGGAGTTTTGCTCTTGTTGCCCAGGCTGGAGTGCAATGGCACGATCTAGGCTTATCGCAACCTCCGCCTCCAGAGTTCAAACAATTCTCCTGCCTCAACCTCCCGAGTAGCTGGAATTACAGGCATGTACCACCATGCCCAGCTAATTTTTTGTATGTTTAGTAGAGACAGGGTTTCTCCATGTTAGTCAGGCTGATCTTGAACTCCTGACCTCAGGTGATCAGCCCGCCTCGGCCTCCCAAAATGCTGGGATTACAGGCATGAGCCACCACGCCCAGCCCCATTATTTTGTATAGCGTTGTGAGTGCTGTCGGGACGGAGTCTTGCTCTGCTGCCCAGGCTGGAGTGCAATGGCCAGATCTCAGCTCACTGCAAGCTCCGCCTCCTGGGTTTACGCCATTCTCCTGCCTCAGCCTCCCAAGTAGCTGGGACTACAGGCGCTCGCCACGTCGCCCGGCTAGTTTTTTTTTGTATTTTTTAGTAGAGACGGGGTTTCACCGTGTTAGCCAGGATGGTCTCGATCTCCTGACCTCGTGATCCGCCCATCTCGGCCTCCCAAAGTGCTGGGATTACAGGCTTGAGCCACCGTGCCCGGCCAGCCCCATTATTTTTAAAAGAGAATATCGCAAATACTTTTCCCCTGAAATAATTTTTCTATTACAAATGTTTGGATTATTTGCTTGCCTATAAAAGACAGGATTTTCATAAAATCTTGAAGCATTGTTTTCCAACAATTTTTTTTTTGGAGTTTTTATACCCTCACTTCAGTAGTGTCAGTTACTCCAATTACAAACTGTGAAGCTGAGGTACTAAAGAAAATAATTTTGTATTCCCTGGACTCCTCACAACTGTGAAAATTTAATTACTCTGGTGAGAAATAGTTCCTCTTGGATGACCATGAGGCTAGTGAAATGTCTTGGACACTTAACATAAAAGAATTTTTTTTCTTTTACTACTCGGAAAACTGAAAATTTGAAAAAATCTTTTTCTCTTTTTCCTACCAACTAAATGGGCAAAATTTTTTTTGTTTGTTTGTTTGTTTTAAATTTTAGTTGCAATAAGTATTTTCTGACTTTGGTTGTCCCAGGAAAACCACTATAAAAGATACTCAAAGAGAATAAAATGTAATTATGGTTTGTGATACAAGGAGATTTTTCCTCTAAATCACATTTCATTCCTGAGAAGAAACTGTGAGCAGTCAAGCAACAGCTAAAATTCACACACCATCAGGGCATATTCAAACTGATAACCAGGAGTCTAGAAAAAGAAAGGTTCGAGAACACCTTGGGTAACATAGTGGACCTCTGTTTGAAAGAGAGAGAGAGAGAGAAAGAAAGAGAGAGAGAAAGAGGGAGGGAAGGAAGGAAGGAAGGAAGGAAGGAAGGGAGGAAGGAGAGAAAAGAAAGAAAGAGAGAGAGAGACAGAGAAGGAGGGAGGGAGGGAGGGACAAAGGAGTGGAGGAAACAGTATCTGCTTTATCAGACATCTGAGCAATTCAGATATTCGGTTATTACATATAATAAAATAATGGATGCTATGACCTGATCATTAGAGCATTTCTAGATTACAAAACTACCAATAATTAAATAGTGGTGATTTATAATCATTCTCTCCAAGATTTTGTTGTAGTAGTTTGTAGCAGTTTTTGTTTGTTAATTACTACTCATTTTTAGTTCTATAGGCCAGTATAATACACATCCGTCCATATTACATCTGCTGCTCTCTTTAAGACCTTCCCTGGAGCAGACCATCTAGTTTCCGTAGTAACTACTACAAAACTATTGCTCCTGGGGTAGCAGGAAGAAAGGAAATGCGGAAGAGAATGAATAAGTTGGGTAGTTGGAGGATAAAATGTTACTTGAGCTACTAAGACCTTTCCCCGCTTCCTTACTTGCAAAGGTACTTAACTTTTCAGAGCAGCACTTCCAGCAGACTAATACCCTCTTCTTTGACCAATGTTAAGAAACCCCTCTTCTATCTTCCATAATCATGACTGTCCAAAGTGGAGCAAGGCAGTGTACACATTCCCATTCTTTCCGTCCACCATTCATTCTTTCCGTTTGACAGTTGTGCCTGACATGTGATTGCTTCTGTCTGAAACACAAAGCTTTGCGAGTCAGCAGAAAATAAACACTTTGTGCACTAAAGGATCCATTCAGTCCAGTTGATCTATAATTTGAGATTTTGTGTACATGCATACCTTAAGTCATACCTCAGTAATAATGAGAACTTTTCCTCTTTGGATTGATTCTCATACCTAACTCCAAAGAACACTTATTTTTGTAACTGGGAAGAGCAGGAATCCCTTACTGGGAGTAAGAGAATTGTTTGGAGAATCCTAGAGTGTTTACTACCAAGTTCACTTTCCATATCGAAAATCCCTATTTTGCTGTCTCTCCTATAGTTAAGGAGGATTTGGAAATCTGATCCAGTGCAGGGCGATGTCGGTCTGGGAAGGAAGACTGTGAGCCCTCTCTCCCTTTTTAATATGAGAATTCGAAAGCAGTGGGGAAGTGATGTTGGACCTATCACAGCATTGCTAACAGACAGCCTATTACAGTATTTAATAAAAACAGAAACAGCATGCCTATCATAGGCTAATAAATCCTACCTCCTGCACGCTTTAAAACAGTATGAAGCAGCTTTAACGGAGCTCCAGATAACTAATTTCAAGCATGGCTGTCTAGCGTGCCTGTCACTCCTATTGTCCTTCCAAACTCTTTCAGACATTTTGAGCAGGGACAATTAAAGCTATGAGTTAGAAAGGGTTGTGACATTAATGGTCCACAAAGGCTTTAGGCACAAGAGGTAATGATGATTACCGGTGGCTATTTGGAGGACTGCACTGGATCGCTTTCATTAAAAATTAAGCGTGGCTTTTGAGGAAGATGTGACAACTACCGGAGGTAGGATTTGCATGTAAAACAAAGGAATCTGTTGCTGTTTCATGCTTTTTTGTTTGCTCTGTGGCGTGCGGATCGTGAATTGCAGCCAGGTGCGGAGTGAGAAGCAGGAAGAGGAGGGAGAGGGGAGTGGGAGATGGTCTGCTTAGAGCAAAACACAGTGGATAGTATCATGTTTTATGGCAGAAATGCCTCCAGGACAAAGTGGCTCCAGGCTTATAGCCTGCTGAGTGTACCTTCCACTCTGCTTTTCCTGTGGAGTAGAATGTTTAGAGGTCACGAAGGAAACACTTTGCCTCTTATCTGTGGTGCCAGCTGGGCTATTGGTAGGGCTAAGTGAAGACTTTGGTGGGTGGAAGGCATAAAGGTCCAAGAAAAATAAAGAGGAAGCGGTCCTTAAGATTTGAAACCTGTTAGATAAATATTTTATTTCTACAGTCAATGTGTTTTGATGGTCAGAGTCTGATTTTTTCAAAGGGGAAATTGAAAGATTACGACAAATTTCCCTGACAAAGAACTACTTCCTATGTAATCTATTATAAAAGAAAATTGGCTACCTTCGTCCGTTTTGCATATTGAAAGGCTGACCCACACTGTTTGGGTTCATGATTTTGCTAAGCAGAGCAAGAGTTTTCGACTAAAAGAAGGGGCTTTCTCTCGGTTCCTGCTCTTGCTTTTCAACAACTGCCGGGGCTGCAGAAGGAAATGGTGATTTGTTAGAGGTTATGGACTTGACATTTTACCTATTTGTTTTGTTTTGTTTTGTTTTTCAAATGAACAGCATAAAAACACAATTCTCCTTCAAAGATGAGAGGGGCAGTTGGATTCCAAAGTCCAGTGGATAATGGGTAGATTTGCAAAGGAACTTATTATGCTGCTTTGTACTTTATATGGGATCGGTATAGCACAACCAGAAAAGGAAATGTCAGGAAATCACAAGCTGAGATTTCTAAGGCAAAAGTACAATGATCAGAAACCAGTGTTTTCTCAACTTGATGTATGGTGCAAATTTCAGTCTTTGTCATTGCATATGACCCTCAATGTGAAGTGGCAGAAACATAGTAAGTGAATTTCTCAGTGCTGTTGTATTGTTTCCCCAGTGGACTTCACAAACTCTGAGCTGTAAAGATGTTGCTTTATATTCTGAAAAACTCTATATTCTGAGGCATAGATTGGTTATAACGAATGGCAGATACATGAAATAATTATAAATTTATAAAAGAATGCAATATTCTTCAAATGTATCTAAAACTTCCATACTAATGCAGAATTAACTAGAAATAAAAGTGTAAGACAATTAGAGTATGTTTGTTTTCAGCTAAATACTGCAATTAAGGATAAGTAGGGCTTTTGCTCTTCTCTGATGCAGTTGAGTTTGTGTATTTGTGAGTTTCTGTATATATACTGTAATCCACATACAAAGTTGAAATCATTGCCCCATAGTAGATGGCATCTATGTTAAAGTTTCCTGTTTGTTTTTCCTAACAGTGTGGTGGGTTTTACTGAACCAGCCGAACTCTCTTGGCTGGTCTTTACGTGACCAGACCACACGTCCATGAAATGGCTGTATGGAATTATTGGTGCATTTGATAGCTATGACATCGTTTTCTGCTTCTATGTGGCCAGTGGAATGTGTGCCCTTGACCTTGTAAAGTCCCTTCTCCAGCCAATTGACCTCACCAGTCAAGAATGCATGTATAGAAAGAGAGAGCTCAAAATACACAAACAAAAATACACACATACATTTTACTTACTGTTGTTAGAGGTTTAAAAATCGATATTATTTCTATTATTTTCATTAATTTCCTTAAGGTTAAAAAGACTTTCACTGCCTCTGGTCTTACCAATATCTTCTGAATCTAATTGCATCAAGTATTTACTTTAGAGGCAATTCGTGCCATGAAAGTTGTCAACAGGAGAAATTATTTTGCTGTGGTTATGCTCATAACACTTTCCTGATAAACTAAAATGAATTTTTACAATTTTCACAGATTGATGAGGAAAAAGTTTCCGTATTAATTCTTGATGATATATGTGTCCGGACTGTACGCCCACAACATGAAAAATATAGAGGAGATATGGTGCTTGTTTTTCTTCTTTGTAAGCTGTGAGGAAAGCCAAACCAAGTAATTTAGTCAAAACAATCTACTTTGTATCACAAATTAATTTCATTGCCTGTTTACATTGGTAGATATCAGCCAAAACATTTTGAGATATCTTTTTCTTTCAGCTTCTGCTACATCTAGTAATAAAAAACAAACAATTCTCCAGCTATGCAAAAAGCAAGTCTGCAATCCCCCTTGATATAAAAAATAAGCACAGCTTTAGTCAGTCCTGTTTCCTCAGTCCCCATGGGTAACACAGCCATCGTATCATCACCAAGACACTTAGAATCCAGAGTTGTCCTTGTTCTCTGTCTCTCTCATATACACAGACAGTCATCATCCTGCTTTATTGGAAGATGTTGGACCAGATATTTCTCAAACTAACACAGTCTTCCCTTTGATCATCTCTCCTTCTCATCAAAATATAATTAAAAATAAATCTTCCAAAGATGTTTCTGCTATTAAATCAAATAAAAAAGCAGACTGCAAGAATGTATATATAATTTTGTTAATGCATATGTGTGTGTGAAAAAACTAGAAAAAAATGCATCAAAATGTTAACAGCAGTTATCTCAGTGAGGTGGAATTGGTGCATTTTATTCTCTTCATTCATTTGCACGGTTGCTATATTTTTTTCAAAGAGCATCTATTATATCAATAGCAAGAAGGCATTTCATAAAAGTTTATCTCTAGCTCCTGTTGCCATCTTTGCCCATGATCCTCCTGCATATCATGTACCATGTCTTCACCTCAAATTCCAAAGTCATTTGCTTGTCTAAGCACGAGTGATTAAAGATGCCATTCCATTGTCAAATCCTCTTCATCCTTAGGTTTCTTGGTACTTCATGAAAAACAACATTGTCCTTTTTCAGGGACTGACTCCTACCTCTTAACTCAGGTTTCTGAAATAAAAGGAAAGAGACAGTGTGTGTGTGTGTATGTGTTGAGTGTGTGTGTGTGTGTGTGTGTGTGTGTGTGTGTGTGTGTGAGAGAGAGAGAGAGATTTCTCCTTATTTTGTAAATAGAGACTTTTTCAATCTCCTGCTGGTTCCTCATTATTTCCTAAATCTTTAAGTGTTGGAGTGTTCCATGGATCAACTATAAATTTCTTCTTTATCTATACTTAAGCCCTAAATGAGTTCAATCTAGTATCAAGCCCTCAGAAACTTCCCATATACAGAGAGCTCACAAATGCTAATCTCTAACCTTGACTTTTCCTCTAACTTCCATACTTACATATCCAACTACCTACATAACATTTCCACTTAAATGTCTTACAGACATCTCACACAGGATATGTTCAAAATCAAATTTCTGAATTGCACAAAATGTCCTCCTTCTATATTTTTCTCCATCTGTGTAAATGGGAACTTCACCGTTGCACTTGCTCAGACAAACCTTGGAGTCCTCGGTGATCCTCTCTTTCTTTTGCACATCACAGGAAATCCTAGTGCCTCTACCTTCAAACTATGCCTAGCTTTAATTGTTTCTTATCATTTCCAGTGCTACCACTCTGGACAAGTCACTACCAACTCTCACATTATTACATATTTTTCACAGTTGGTCTCTTACTTCTGCCTCCCTTCTCCCACCCACATGTTCTATTCTCTACCCAACACCGGTGGTCATTTCAATATTGAAGTTAAGTCATACCTTCTGCGCAAAAGCCTCCAATGTCTTTCTGTATGACTGCAGATAGAAGCCAAGATCTTACAGTGGCCCGTGTGCCCTGGAATAATCTGGCTCCTCCCTGTGCCCTTCTGCTACCACTCTTTCCCATTCCACTGCCACCATGCTGGCCTCCTGGGCTAGGGCTCAAATCCACCAAGCACTCTCAAACCTCAGAGCCTTTGACTTGCTCTGCCTGCTGCCTAAAGAATTCTTCCCCTGCATAGTCACTTGACTCAGTTCTTTACTTTTTTTTCAGGTCTCTGCTGAATGTCAGAAAACTTCCCTGAAAACACCTTTCAAATCACCACCCTTTGCACACTTCTTATTCCCAGACAATGCTTTCTTTTTCTCTGTAGCATACCATATTATCCCCAGGACATGACATGCTAAGATTTTATTGTCTATCTCCCTTCTCCTCAATTGCAAACTCCATGAAAGCAGGAATTTTTATTTGCCTTCTGAAGTATTCATAGCACTTACAATAGGGCCTCTTATGCAGTAGGCACTTAATGAGCAATTGTCAAATGAATGAACAAGTTGTTCAATGTAGGAATTAAATGTTTTCCTTCATCAAAATCCATTAGTAGCATTAGATTCCACGTATAACTTTTTCAACTTGAGAGTCAGAGCTCTGTGTCATAACACTCTGTTGCTTTTTCCAAAGAGAAAAATACTGAGCACCTTCAAGAAAGTTAAGGAAATTCATCAAGATGGTTTTCTTTCCCCTCCCTGCACAGGAGGGGGGAAAAAAATCACATCACTGATTCCAATCCATGTCAAAGCAAATGAAAATTCAATTTGTCTGAATTTGATCTTATCCAAAAGATGACTTCTATTTCAAAAAGGACATTTTCACAGATCTCCTATACAAATGACTGTAAATGTTGACATGTCCTATATTTTCTTTGCTCTCCCCTGGTGATAAGGAAAGGAATGGTAAAATCAAGTTGGAAGGGATGATTGGGGTCAGTATGGCTTCCTAAGGGTACAAGCCCCAGTAGCCTGTGCAGCAATAGGAACCAATTAATACTAATCAATAATCGTACTGTTCATTTACACTTTCAAAATCAGCATTGTACAATCTCATAGTCTGTTAAACAGTGACCTATCTACCATTTATACATTTTTTAATCAGTTAAAATATAATACAATAATCTTATTGTACAAATTGGATGTAAATAATAATATCCAATATTTCTAGAATGTTTTATAGTGTCAAGAGGTTGTGTGATGTGAAAAAGATGCAGCATCGGAGATAAATACAAGTATTAAGACAAGATAAACTTGGTTTGAGTCTCACTTCGTGTTGTTAGATATGGGTTCTAAATTTCTTTTCAAAGAATTAATATCAGTATGTTCAATTCTTTGCCTTCTACTTTTAAACTTAACTTCCTCGTAAAGCAACCTTTTTTGATTACCTACTCCACCCTGACTCATTCTGATCACCTGCTCCACCCTAACTCATTCAGATTGCCTACTGCCTGCTCTGACCTGACTCTCCGGCGGAAGCACTCACCCTGTCATTCTCTTTAAATTAGCCAATCAGAATTAGTTTATCCTGTGCAGTCTAACCCTAGCCAATAGGGGAACGACACAGCAGCAGGGGCCACATGTCGTTCCCCTCCCTTGTCCAAATGTGTGCTCACCATTGCTCCATCTGTAAGGGTGCACCCTTCTATAGAAGTAACTTGCCTTGCTGAGAATTAAAAAGAAAATTTTACATTCGAGTGCTATTCCCTTTGCAGCACCGAAACTTTAAATATAACAATAGCTACATAATGTTGAGCAATTTTCTTAAATCTTACTGAGCCTCAGTTTCCTTAGTGATAATTGGTGATGGTAATAACCACCTGGTTGGGTTGAAGATTAAATGTCATAATATATACCACTTACCCATTAGAATAACTGGCTCAGAGGAGAAGCTCAAAAAGTAATAGTTATCTTATTACTATTGTTATTTAATCTTCACAGCATAGCTCAGCAGTAGATATTATACCTTCCATTAAACAGATAAGAAAACTCAGAAGTAGGAAAGTTAATCAAATTGCTCAAGGTCAAAGAGCTACTGTGCTATCAAAATTTAGTCTCTATTCAGCTGTAAAGACTCCTGATAAATAGAATGTTAGATTAACTGTCTTTAATGTATTTGAATGTATTTGATGACTGAACGCTACCAGTGATTAGGGGGATTTTTTTTTAAAGGAAGAATCTAAATAATAGAATTGTCTTTCATATTTGAACAATGCAGGTATCTCATGTGCTCTTTCCCTAAAGAAAGTACACTCAAACTCCCAGGAAGCAATTTGAATGAATGCAAACTAACAAATTAAGAAAGCCCTCTCTAGACATGCCATATCATGGAGTATTAGAAAACCAGTTTCACAGCCCTGAATATCTTGGTTTGAATCCCAGTTCTGCATCTTGCCTGAGTCTTCCTTTCCTCAGCAGGAATGTAGGTAGTAATGGTATATTATTCATGGGGTCACAAGGATTAAATGAAATAACCTGTGCCCAGGTGTCAGCACCATGCTTGGCACAAATTAGTGCCTTGACCCATTTGTATGAAACTATTATCATCGAAGATGAAACTATCAAGTTGAATTGTGTTTATTATAATACTGTGAGATTTGGTTTAAAGGTCTCCTTTAGTTTTTACTTCTTGGTATTTCATGTCTCCAAATTCATTCAATAGATGTCATTTAAGAGTCATCTGACCAGAACCAGAAACCAATTTTCCTGAAATGTATGACATTTGCTCATTTCTTATTAGACCCAAAATGAAAGAAGCAATTCTGGAAAAATCAAAGAAAATGTCTGCCTCTCTGAGATACCAAACCTAATTTTATAACTCACATACGTGGGACAGAACTTCAACCCAGTGCCTTCGTCGGCATTGTCAGGCTTCAACTTCAACATGTCCAGTGTCTTCACTCTGTGGCTGCACTGACAGAAACCCTGAGAAACTGACCAGGTGAATGCACAATCATACAAATGATCTCAGTGCACAACGTGCATGAAATTGGCAATTAGCCTCATCAGTTACTCTAGATTTAGCATGAATTTTTGAATCCAAAGGGTGTTTCATTTAATCACTCAATAAAAATATCACTACCTCCAATTAAGCTATTTGGAAACTTTCAAATCCTGGTCTACTACATAGGTTAAACTTTCCTTTTCTTTGGTCAATTCTGAGCTTCATTCTGCACCAAATAACTTCTCAAATTTCTGATTCCTGAAGCTTGGTAACTAATGGTTGAATTTTGGGGGATGTTTTCTTTAACATTTTGTAATTTCTCAAATCTTCCTCTGTAAGTGCAACTGGTCCCAATACTAATATCTCTCTCCAAAAGTGTGTATGTGTCACTGTCATAAAAATGTCACAGATTTTTAAGATTTGATTTTTTTCTTAATCTTCACAATATGTTGCTCCTTTTTGTTGCAAGAATACTCTGTGCATGGCCTTTATTACACTATGCTATGATCTTTGGTTCACTTATCTGCCTCCTTCCACCCCTCCTTAAACCGTAAGTCTCTGAAAGGTTAAGGACTAGGTCCTCATCATCACAGTACTTTCAGTGCCTAGCAGAGTTCACAGCAGTAGTTAATGCTCAATAAGTGTTTCTTGAAAGAACAAATCAATCATATCTATAGTATATTTCTTAGTGTCCAGTTTGATCTAAAAAGGGTAAATGCCCACATGGTCAAAAAAAATCATACACCTCAGAAATACAGTACTGCAGGGAATTATTTTATAATAATTAAGCCCTGGATCTGCCATGGGCTCACTAACCTCTCATTCACCTGTTCTCTCACCTCTTCTCTTTATATTCCCAGGCCCACATCAAATGCTCTTTTTGACTGTTTCTCCCTCCCTTCCTCTCTGCTGTCTGCCCACAGCCACTACCCTATTTTTCTAAAGCACATGGTGGGAACTTCCATTCGAAGCTGACTTTGAGTTTGACAGCCCAGACAGCAAATGCCTAAACCCCCTCCTCATCAAAGCCAGGGTGACAGATGAGCTTGGGTGAGTATTTCAGCTCTGGGAAGGGGAGAAAATGAATCAGCAGTCAAATGTCAAGTTTGCTGACTCTTTAGGAAAGAAAGAGAAGATACTTATAATACTGGACAGGAGGGCTTTGGCTTACATTTGCCAGCTTTATACTAAATAGGGAAAATGTCAGCTGAATCCCACATGTAGATTCCTTGTCGTCTTGGTGTTTTCCTGAGTGTAAAATTAAAACTCCAAAAGATTCTGGACATGAGAGCTCATTTTCAGTTTTCAACAAATCTAGCTGGGGAACAAAAACATAGGCAAGTAGTAAAATATGCAACTAAAATTTTAAAGTCTAATTTTTAGCCAGATAATTAGGTTGCAAACTCATTGAAAGCAGCAACGATGTTTTTATAAATCTCAGGTGACTAGAACTATATTAAAAATATACAATAGGTTTTTTTAAAACAATTTCTTGATTAATATATGCCCTCCTCCTCACCCTATCCCCTAAGGTAAAGCCATGTTAGGGACATCAAGAAAATGTCTTATCTTTATTTACCAGGCTGCTTGACTGAGGCTTTAGGGTTCCAGAAACCACACAAGTTTTAATTCCACAGAATCCCCTTTGCACACCATGGTGTAGAGAGGGCACTTATAGAAGGGGAAGGAGATTATAGAAGGGGAAGGAAAGAGCAGCTTGTGAGTTCTGATGTTGTCTGTCTGTTTGTGGAATCCTGCCGCTCACAGGCATTTCTATGATTGGAAATCATTTACAAAATTAATCCACATAGGATTCTTACTAAGGAAGATTCAATTTGGAAATTTCTTGAAATAAAGCCCTTACTACACTATGTGTGTCTGGGAATGTCACTGACATAGTTCAGGACTTCATAAATAATGAGTTTGGTTTTGTAAGACATTTGAAGTCTTTTCTTCATTGGATTTTTCACTGGAAAGCTGGTAAAGGTCAAGCACCTGACTCCATAACTCATCCACAAAGGTAAAATATCTCTTAAAGTAAAACTCTGAGAAAGTTAAAAATAGCCAGCAATTCAAATGCAAATCTAGAATCTTTCTTGCTTTGCATCAGATGCAGAGAATCATTCCGGACATGCTGCATAAGGCACTTTATGAGAAGGATAGAGAAGCAGTTGGTAAATCTTGCTCATGTGATAATTCTTGAATGTCTTCAGTTTGGTTCTGCATAAGCATCTGAAAATTTCAGACTACATGAAGAATGTATAGCCCATGAAATTGAACTCCTACAGAAGGATTCTATTTCTGTAGAAATGCTGGAACTATTGGTTGTCTCTGGATTGTTTGTTTGTTCCTACTATATTTCAAATGAGGAAATTAGAAGGGGGAAAAAAACCCTGACATCCAGAAGAAAATAATACCTAACTTTACAGGCCACATTTTAATCATGTTTTAACAGGATTAGTCCCATTTCTCCCTCTCTGTGAAGATGATCATTCACTGGTTTAACTTTGCTTCATGGTGGTTTTATTTGGTCCTGTGTGGTGCTTGGGAACAGCCATGTGAGGCTCTCTGTGTAGATAACTCAAGGTAACTGTTTGCTTTGAAAACATAAAAATAGAACAGCACAGGACTCATTTCTCTGTTGGAATGAATCAAAAGAAAAGTTGAGAGAGAGAAATAAAGTTTATGTATAAAGGAGAAGGAAGGTTTAGATAACATATACCCAAATATGAGAAAATTTTTGTAGGTATAGAAAACATAACAATAGAACTGGTACAAAGAAAACTGGCTAGAGAATGTCTGTAACAATCTGCTTCTCAATCTTCTAGGTCTATTTCCCCACTGACAAGCGGATTTAGTGTTTGCTGAACTGAAAGTGAAAAATAAATGGTATAAAGAAAACAAATGTGCTTTGATTCACATGCCTATGTGAAGAAAGCTGTCTTTTTTCATATAAGCATATAAAGTTGTAATTTTGATTTCAGGCACATGGTGGTATTTGGTAGGTTCATTGCAGCTTACATCCTAGTGAGAAGTAATAAGAAAATTAATAAACAAGATAAAAAGGAAGCTATTTACTTCACCTCAACCTATGAACATCCTAAGGTGTCTACACATTTTAAAAACTCATTCTCCATCCTACTACCCTTTAAACTATAGCCTATTACAGGGAGTAAGTGGGGACCATGCCCTGACAGAGTGTCCATGTGTCTGGAGAGCAAGGGTCAGCAGCATGTATTTGGAAATAAGGCTAAAGGGTAGAAAAGAGCCATGCTAGGTAAGACCTTACAGGTCACACTAATGAGTTTGCTCATCATTCTAAGAGCAATGGAAATCCATCCAAAGTATTAGGCAGGGGGCTGACAAGGTAGTTGCACTTTCCAAAGGTATCTATGACTGCAATGTTGTGATCAAAATGGAGAAGAACAAAAGTGGATGCCAAGAAGCCAGATGAAAGGCTACTGTAGTAATCCAGATGATGCTAGCCTAGCCCAGGCAGCAGTGAAATGGCAGAAAGACAGTCAGAAGAATATGTGTCTATAAAGTGCTATATTTGAATACGTTCCCAATGATCATGTGACAGAAACTTAACCCCCAATGCAACAGTGTTAAAAGGTGGGACCTTCAGGTGAGTAGGTCATGAGTGCTCTGCCTTGAAGAATAGATTAGTGCCATTTTCACTGGAGTGGGTTAGTTATTGTGGAAGTGGGTCCCTAATGAAAGGACGAGTTTGGCCCCCTTTTCCTCCTTCACCTCTCTGTTATGTGTGTGCACTCTCTTGCTCTTCCGCTTTCCACCACTGGCCCCTTGACCTTGAACTTCCCAGCCTCCAGGTGTGTAAGAAATAAATCTCTGTTCTGTATAAATTACTCAGTCTCAGGTGTTCTGTTATAGCAGCATAAAATGAACCAAGACAGAAAATCACTTCATAGAGTTGCTCATAGACTAAATTTGAGATGTGGGTAGAGAAAGAGATGATGTCAAGGATAACTCTGTATTTCTGGCTTAAACAACTGGATAGATGGTGAGATTATGGAACATTGGAAAAGGACTAGAGTTCTCTTTCATCAAAAAACATTTTAAAATTATGTGTGTGTATGTGTAAGTGTGTGTGTATGTATGCATGTATGTATATTCTTCAAATCCTCTCTTTACTTGACTTGAATTATGTTTAACTATTTGACTTCCCAGGTTCTCTCCTACTTTATAGTTCTTTATATCTTTTCTCCTTTCCTGGATTCTTTATCTTCTCTTACTCTTTAGAGCTTTTTTGAGTAATTGCAAATATCATTCATCCACACTTAAAACCCAAGCCATCTCTCCAGCTGCAACTTTGCTCTTCTAACCCAAGTCCTATGTTCTAACCCAAGTCCTATGTCTACTACCTATGTTGACATTTCCCTGCTGCTGCCATCTTTAGACTTCAAAATTCACTTGGCAAAATTAAACCCTTATCAGACCTAATAAATCTATACAGTCTCATGTTTCTATTCATTGTACCACAAATCTTCCAGCTATTAAAGCCAATAATTGTCTTTGAATCCTCTTCCAATGATAGACCTAATTGACCTACTGATTTTTCCTTCAAACTATCTTTTATTTCTGCGCCTTTTCTCTTCATGGACAAATAAAGTCCCTTTATTGGCACACTTTGGTTATTAAGATAGTTTGCTAAATAACCTCCTCAACTCTACTCTCATATTTTTCAAAGTGGTGGTTATTGAATCACCTGCACAAGAATTATCTGGGGAGCTTTGTAGAAATATCAATTCATGTGGCCCATATTTAATCAGAATCCTTTTGTGTAAGGCCTGGAAATTTATCAAATACTATAGATAGATCTGGTATATATTATACATTTTGAGAAAAAAATGTTCCAATCTCTTTCTGCCCTGGGTTTCTTCTGCATAGATCATCCAAATGAATAGTTTCAAAGCATGACCTTAAGCATGGAACTTCCTTCGTCACAGCCATTGGCTCTCACTTAACCAAGCAAATCAAGTCTCCTAGGACTAGATGTCAAGACCTTCCAATTTCTGATGGCCAGATGAATTTCTAGCCTAATCCTTACCTCCCTTCTCTCACTCTGTTACAACTAAACTATACTACTTGCCATATCTCAAACATGCCTATCATGTCTTTATACCTCTGTCCCTGAGCCCCATGCATTTCAAACCTCCAGAAAAGGTCTCTTTCCCCTCTCATTTTCACCTGTCAAAATCGACCAATTCTCAATGATTCCTCTTAAATAAAGCCTTCCCTTAATCCTTTCCCATTTTTCCTCTTCCTTTTCTATTCCTTTCACTCCAAGCTAGAAGGAGCCTTTCCAATCTTTGAACTCCTTTAGCAGATTTTACCTTTTGGCACTTACTTGTCACATAATTACATGTATAAATAAGTTTTCCTTTTTCACTTCTACTTACAAAATTGAAGACAGGAACTATGTTTTACGAAAAGATGAATTGATGAATAGAAAGAAAGTTGACCTGAGTTTAAAATCCATCTAGTCCATGTCCTTGGGCAAATAATTGAGTTCCCTTATGAAGTGAGATTATGTTACTTACTTTATAGAATTTTGGTCAGTATAAGTAGAGGTATCTTATAAA
Organism: Piliocolobus tephrosceles; assembly: GCF_002776525.5. Taxonomy (NCBI): domain Eukaryota; kingdom Metazoa; phylum Chordata; class Mammalia; order Primates; family Cercopithecidae; genus Piliocolobus; species Piliocolobus tephrosceles. The sequence goes on along the minus strand of NC_045435.1, from coordinate 108,429,263 downwards.
AAGATGAGCAACATGAAATGGCAAATATTTCATTTTCACTGACAAAATGGAAATTTCATTATACTTGGTGGTTCTCTATATTTTAGTATCTTTTCTTTAAAATATTAAAATATATTTTAAAGAAATATTTTAAAGAAAAGATAGTATATAAAAATATATACTATGCCTTACATCCACTTTACATGTCTTGCCCACTGAATATATAAATGAATATAGTAATGCTATTCTTATTAGCATGAAGAGAGAGAAGAATTAGAGAGACTCTGAAATAGAGAGAGGAGAGAAAAGAAGGGAAACTCAATCTGCCTCAGGTCTTACCTTGCCTCTTCCTTTCTCTTTTCTTTTTCTTTTTTTTCTTGAGATGCAGTCTCACTCTGTCGTCCAGGCTGGAGTGCAATGGCACAGTCGTGGCTCACTGCAATCTCTGCCTCTCGGGTTCAAGCGATTCTCCTGTCTCAGCCTACCAAGTAGCTGGGATTACAGGTTTACAGGCACATACCACCACGCCCAGCACTTTTTTTTTTTTTTTTTTTTTTTTTTTTTTTTGT
>NC_045435.1:108351925-108428615 GCF_002776525.5 Piliocolobus tephrosceles | reverse complement strand
CCCTTTTTTTTTTTTTTTTTTTTTTTGTATTTTTAGTAGAGACAAGGTTTCACCATGTTGGCCAGGCTGGTCTCGAACTCCTGACCTCAGGTGATCTGCCTGCCTCAGCCTCCCAAAGTGCTGGGTTACAGGCATGAACCACCGCGTTGGGCTGCCTGTTCCTTTTTCAAGGCAGGTGAGCACACAGCAGTTTTAACAATAAGCTAAAGCAAGCTTTTTTCTAATGAGAAAGTTCTGTTAAATAAAGGTCAGCAAGAAAAGTAGCAACACTCATTGTCTCTTGTTTATGGTCCATCTGAGTATCATGTAAACTTGCTCAAATTTCTCTCCTGTGCATTGTTATTTTACCTAGAGTTTACCTAAATCACATTCCTCTCTACACTGGCTGGAATTCTTTGTCATTAATCAGAATAACAATAATGTTTCCAAATGTAACTTACAAGAAAAGTATGCATATTTTTTTTTTTCTTTTCAGCTATCTTTCCATCCCCTTGCATTATTTACGAAAAGAAAAATACCTCTTGACCAGTTAACTTAAAGGAAACTCTTACTTTGATAAGGTCAGTGTTGTGTTGGCTATACAAGTAAATTAACTAAGGAATTGATGTCATTTTCAGGTTCTCGCTTTAAATCTTCAGACTTAACCCCAAGGAGGGATTCTTTGTCTAATACTTCCTTTGTTAAGAAATAATTTGCCCTACAAAGGCATTACATTAAAAGAGGTCCTTGAGGATTATACATTATTCAAGAGGTATGTCAAGTTCCCAGGAGTTAGGAGTGAGATAGTGAGACAAATACCATGCAAAGGTACACAGTGCTTTGGATATTTTCATAGAAAAAATGTTACTAACAGAAGCTAAGAAAAGAACAAAGCTCTAAGAAGGAACATCAGTATTAGCAGGGTTTCAATCTCTTTTTTGCCACTAGTGCGGCAATTATGTGATATTGAGCAAGTCAGCATCTCGGTGCCTCAGTTTCCTCCTCTGTAAAATGGGATCGGAATACCTGCCACACAAGGGCTTCATATAAGTTAAATGAAATCATGTATGCCACATGGCTGGCCCAGTCCAGCACATAGTAGCATTTTAATAAATGACTCCTGTTTTTATTATTAAGATGAGAGTGGGTAATCATGTCAAATATTACAGAGAATTCAAAGGAAAGGCTTTGGATTTTGTGATTTGGGATCTGAATTCAATGACAAAGTGGGAGACCATTTTCCACAAAGAGGATAAGCACCAAAATCAGGTTGCAATGACATTAAAGGACTGAGCAAGTGGTGAGGATGTGGATTATTCTTTCCAAGAAAAAATATTCCCCAAAAGGAAAGTAAGAGTGAGGGCAGTTGACAAGGGGCTGGTGAGGATGAAGGAACAGTACAGATGCTTTTTCTTCCCAGAGGCTGGCTGTGAGGGCCTTTTGGTAGTTGATAAACTAATATCTTAAACCATCCCCATTTAGGACAGAAAAACTGAAGTTAAAACGCATTGAAAGCCCTATCCCAAGTCCCATGACAAGTAATGGCAGAGCCAGGATTTCCACCAACTCCTCTAACATAAACTGCAGGCCACACTGCCTGACCTAACTGTGAACCCATCACTTCTGCCTTTCGAACTTTCTTCACTAAGACATGTGCATTTCCGGAGAGGATTTGGAGGGAAAATCCTTGGAGAAATAGTTGTTTGTTCTAAGGTGACCACTGCTAACAAGTCCTTAAAAATATCCACAGTGTTACACAACATTTATTGAGCACTTTGCAGATGGCAGACACTTTACACAATAATATCAGTTATAGCTTGTGAACCTTTATTAAGCCAAGGATAGTACTAGGCATTTTACTTGCATTTAAAGTTCAGAACAGTCCTAAAATCCCTATCATGCACTTGAGAAATCTGTCACTCAGAAAGCATGATCAGCTTGCCCAGGGTCCAATACTCAAGCTGAAGCCCACCAGACTAACAGACTTTCAAGTATCCCATTTGACACCTGCTGGCCATTTGGCACACTTTCTCCCTAGGTACCAGTGTGCACAAGCCCCAAGTGTGCAGGTCTGGACTATGAGGTTCCAAGAGGGCCACACCCAGAGCTCCAGAACCCAAAAGAAAGCACATGACTCACACACAAACATCCGGGGCAGCTAACCCAGGCAATCTGCTTTCCTGTGGATCAAAATCTATCTTTTGTCTTTCTGTATGCACAAGGTAATGCATGGTGCTGGTCCCCATCCAGACGCTGACCAAGGTTTACAGATACGATTCTAAATGTCGACTGTGGAAGAATGATGTAACAGCACTCCCACCACAAACTCCCACACTGAGGAGTTGTGAAAGAGAAAGAAGAGTCCAGCAAAGAAGGAAAATGTTTTATAACAGATTTCCTATTCTTTTCTTAACATATCATCAAATTGTTTCTCTATTTTTCTGCAGTTTTATTTTTTGAATAGCCCCCCACCAAAATATTCTATTCTTTTGCCACCATCTCTAAGACAATTCAGTTTGACAACCCATTTCAGACAAAATACTATTACGCCTCTATTTTATTTACCTATTAATTTCAATAACTCTGTATATCAATGGCAATATAAGCTTTATTTTCTTTCTGTCTCATTTACCCAAAATCAGCCTTGATCTCATTAATGTGATGCATGGGCTGCTTTTCTTTAAATCACCTTTCCCAAAACTAGGTAGAATTTAGACCACAGTTTTTCCATCTCTATTAGTTTTCAAAATATGTATCTGTAACTGTTTTAACTCAAGCAAATAAGTATCCTTGCTTTCGCTTTTCTCTAAATTATGGGAATTCAAACAATCTATTATTCTAAAATTATTATAATTTGTATTCAAAAGCAATGTCCTAATAAGTCACATATTTTAAGCCTCAGTAGTCTGCTAGATTTGTGAATAAATACCATAGTCACTTCTGACAGCCCCCATAATGATGCTTAGATTTCTCTCTTTGCCAACTAGTGCAGAGTTTGATGTTATTTATGTTTCGAAGGCATAATAACGCCTAAGGGTTTCTTACTGGTAGTTCTACAATAAAGATAAGCAGAAAAAAATTGCCCTATGTTGTTATCTTAGCTGGATTTTTCTCACTGCTTGTCAACATGCTTCCTCTGCAGTGATATTGCATTCATTCATAATCACAAAAGAAAATCAATTTTAATAAAACATTAAAATGAAATTTCACCCGAACCTTCACCTGAAACTTGAACTTCTAAATTGCAGTTCACCTAAAGTCAGTTAAGATTTATGACAGATACATAAAATGTGAGGAAGGAAAAAGATTTCCCTTATTATCCTACCTAAGTACCATCTGGCACCATGCTAGAAAAGAACCCAAAATCCTGGTTTGCTGCTAGTCTTAATCTGGATATGTTTATAAGATTTGATTTAAAATTTTGAAAAACGAACTGAATATTGGCCAACACAGACTTTAACAATGCCCACTGAAAACAAAATTAAAAGGCATGGGCAAGCCACTCAAATGCAAGAAATTATGGGAATTGTGACCCAGACACAGAAAGAGAGTTTTTGGCTGAGGAATGTCACTCAGCACTGAGCGTTCTCTGATCAGCTTCAGAGAGATTCCTTTTTTTTTTTTTTTTTTTTTTGACAGTCTCCCTCTGTGGCCTAGGCTGGAGTGCAGTGGCACCACCTTGGCTCACCGCAACCTTCATTTCGTCTCTTGAGTTCAAGTGATTCTCTTGCCTCAGCCTTCCCAGGGAGCAGGGATTACAGGTGCACATGCTACCATGCCCAGACAATTTTTATATTTTTTAGTAGAGATGGGGTTTCACCAGGTTGACCAGGCTGTTCTCAAACTCCTGACCTCAAGGGATCTGCCTGTCATGGTCTCCCAAAGTGCTGGGATTACAGGCAAGAGCACTGCACCCAGCTACCGTTTCTATAGTACTGGAGGATTGTTCATATCAGTTTTCCTAAAAATAAAAGAGGGAATGAAGGTAAGCTGAGAAAAAAAATGCAAACAATTAGACGAAACCATTGAAAAGAAATATACCAGAGCCAGATTGTTTTAACAAAAACTATTAAAAGTAATAATAGCTAACATTTATTGATTACTTATTATATTTATGTGTCAGGTGTTATGCTTACATGATTATCTCATCTCATCCTGATGATAAAGCTATGAGGTAGGTTTTTTTTTTAATATCTGTTTCTCAGATGAGGAAACTGAGACACAGAAAAGACCTTCAACTTCTTCAAAGTTAGTTAATAAGAGTTACAGCCTTGATTCAAGTTCAGCTGATCCAGTCCTGATTCCAGAATTTATATACTTTATCCCTATTGTAATAAAATTTCAAACCACTATGCATGTAAAATCATAACCTTCAGGGGATATGGTTGTAGATACATTTAAATCAGCTTTTAATAAGAATTCAAACCTGAAATACTTATCAGAGTCAAATCTCAAAACTTCATTTCGTACCAAAGAACCATGCCTATTGTCATCTGGTGTTATAGAATGGAACTTCAAATCATAGTGATATTTAGAGAGTTCATAAACATGGATGTTTAAAGAAGAAATTTGTTTCTCTTATCAGTGTCACCTAGAACCTTATTAGAAATGACAATTCCTTTCTTTCTGATGTAGAACAAGTGACCCAACTTGCAAATTAATTTAATTCAATTCTTTTTAACATCAATTATCAAGCCCCTTTCAGAAAGAAAAAAAGCACTTATGCTTTTCCTTCCTCTCAAAAATAAAGAACTCAAGTTTGCATTATTTCTGTGAAATAAGTATAATTTACATTCAGAAGTCAGTAGGCTAGTAAGAAACTAAGGTTGATAAACAGACTAGACGATATGTTCCCTTAATCTCAAGTTGCTTGCAAATTAGTATTGATTACTACTCAAAAGAAAGCACTGTCTCGGTTTTCAAAAGCATATGGGTCTTGTGTAAGGACATGGGTCTCTGCTCTCTGCAAGTGACTTAATTATGGATAGAAGTTGTCTAGAGAGGACTTCACAAGGCTGTCAAACTAATCCTTCCTTAGCAGGTAGCTGATAAGAACATATGACCAAGACCATTGTACTTGTCATTTGAATTGGGATTAGTAAAAGTTGATGCCTTTAGGATGAAAAGAGAGGTGATAGAAATGGTAGCCTGACAGATCAGAGGAGCTGGCATGTTAGAAGAGTTTCCTCACACATGGAAAGCCCCCATGCTACCTGCTGCTCAGGTGGACTCTGCAACTGGGAAGTTCCAAGAGCAATGAGAGTCAAAAGAAAGACTGAACAGAACATTTGACTCTTTCTCAATAAAGTAACTCTTCATCATCCACAAACCTTCCCCTAGCAAAAAATTTTCTTCCCTGTGCCGCCAACTCCTGTTGTCTGACACAATACCCAATTTAATCTAATGGAATCACATGAAGTTAAGAGCGTGAGCTTTCACACCTGGGACTTGGCCCCTGTCCTCTCATTACTCTCTGTGTCATCTTGGGCAAGTTACTTAAGGTTTTCAGCATCAGTTTCTACATCTATAAAACGGGTGTTCATAATGTTTATCTTGCAGGTCTTTTGGGAAGTTTGCATGAAATGACATATATAAGACATGTGCTCATATGATGGGTGAGCAATCAAAACTAGTCGTTGTTATAAAAGCATGGGCTATGTTCACAAAGTCCTATTGTCAGTGTTCACTTTATGGTGAATAGCCATTTCTACTGTATTGCGGTTTGTGGGGAGGAGCCCCAGTGGGAGGAAGAATGGGGAGATATTTTTGTTTACTCAGATAGATTGTAAGTCCCTGATCCTTGATACTAACTACATCCAAGAAAGAATATCATATCTGACATTAAGGGCCTAACCTAAGTGGTGGAGACTATACACGTGGTGCTGTATTAGAAAGTAGAATGTGCTCACTGTTATACCAGACTCACAAAGCACTTTGGGATCACCAAAGAGGGGAAAGCTAATTTTGACCAGGAGTTGAGGATGCCATCATGGAAGCCTGCGTATTTGATCTGTGTCTTAAACTAGGGATTGAATACAAATTAGAAATAAGAAGGAAATGACACCTCAAAATTTCAAAAGCAAAACAGTCACAACCTGGGATGCATAGGATATGGAGAGTAAATAGGAAAAAGAAGAGTGAAAGATAACTAGAATTTAGAAGCCCAGAAAACTGGAAGGACAGTGCTAACTGAAGTTCAGCAGGATGTCACAGAGAAGGGGTGAAATCAGTAGAAGATGATAAACTCAGGTTGAGTTTGAGGTGGAGGAAGAACATCCAGATGAGGATATATCCCGGTGACGTATAACTTACAACTCAAGGAAGAGATGCAGATTTCAGAGTCATTTTCATGGATGTGATCATTTAAACTTAAGCAATCATTTTAGGGGAGAGAATAAATCAATAATTTAAAGGCAACTAGTATAGAACAGTAAGAAGCAGCTATGCTTTGGGGACTCATAGACACACAGTTTTGTTTGTTTGTTTTTTGTTTTATGTTTTATGTTTTTTGTTTTTTTGAGATGGAATTTTGCTCTTATTGCCCAGGCTAGAGTGCAGTGGTGCAATCTTGGCTCACTGCAACCTCTGCCTTCCAGTTTCAAGCGATTCTCCTGCCTCAGCCTCCCAAGTAGCTGGGATTACAGGTGCCCGCCATCACGCCTAGCTAATTTTTTTGTATTTTTAGTAGAGACAGGGTTTCACCATGTTAGTCAGGCTGGTCTCAAACTGTTGACCTCGTGATCTACCTGCCTTGGCCTCCCAAAATGCTGGGATTGCAGGCAAAGGAAACTTTGTGCAACTGGGAAGGAAACCAGGCGAATGCAGAATCACAGATGCCAAAGGAAGAGCGAATTCTATAGTGGCAAGGGTGATTGGGAATGTCAGGCCCTAAAGAGAACCTGAGTAGCATGAAGCATGAGGGACTGTGTATGCCACACAGTGACTGCAGAGAAAGCTGTTTCGGGGCTACCAAGGAGCAGAAGGTAAAGTAGGAGAGAGATGCATAGAATCGTAGCTTGAGGGACAAGGGAAGGTGTTTTATTAGGATAATAGAAGCCTAAATACATTTGCAGGTTGGAGGCAAGGAGCCAGTGAAATGGATTAAAACTGAAGAATAAACAAGGATTAATTAATCAATCAAGACCTCCAGAGCACTGGTTGTCAACCCTTTCTTAACATAAAACTCACCTAGGACCCTTATTATAATACTAACACCTGGTCGTGATTCTGATCAGGATTATTTACTAGTTTATCCAGGTGATTCAAATCTGTATCTAGGTATGAGAGTCACTGACTTAGAAGAACTGGACATTGGATTAAGACCACTGTAGATGGTTATTTTGCAATGACAAAGGCTCTCTTTTTCCTCTGAGATGAGGGTAGTATAGTACTGGGGTGGAGGAGTAAGAAAAGGATGAATTAAGAGCAGAAACATTTAGAAAGACTTTGAAAGAACTCTTGATGAATGGCTTCAAACCGAGAAAGTAGAAGGTGAGATGCTTACATTAAGGGTGCAAAAGTGAGATTGGGCCATAAAAGAAATTTAAAGCATTCCAAATAACTATTACGATTTCCACAGAGATAAACAAACTGTCCCATTACTGCTTTGTTCTCTCTACCCTTATTAGTTGGCCATGCCTTTACAAAGAAAGGGCATTACTGTGTTTCCTGTTACTCTTATGAAAAAGTGAAAAAGAAATATTATAATTGGGGAAGAGCTAGAACAGTAGTAACGTTAATAGAGCCTTAGTGAAGACTTTAAGTAAGGGGATCAACAATAAGGAAATCTAAGCAGTGCATTGAGGTCTCTGTGAAGTCACTGAGAATTCATCCTTGATGGGATCTTGGAGATTATCTCACCCACCTCCTCCCATTTAAATTATGAGTAAACTAGGATTCAGGGAGATTCTGTGATTTGACCACCATCAAACAGCAAGTCAGCAACACCAAGAGACGCTGAAATGAAGCGTTGGAGCCCCACACCAGTGCCTTCAGCTCCTGCACACACTTGGCCTCCTGACCTCTGTCATGAGGTTCCTGGTTAGAAATGGCTGTCGTTCTTTTGGGAGGATTAATAAGAAAATCTGTATGTTGCTTTTAGCCCTTCACAAGACAGAAAAAAAATGTTCGATTTCTTCTTTATTGCTGTTATTACGTGAAGCAGATTGAATTGCTGCATCTCTGAAGAGTTTCTTAGGACTAGTGTGAAGTTTCCCATTTTAACCCACGTCAATTTTAAATTGCCCATGGAATACACAGATAACTGACTGTAATAATTCAGTTGCCACACTCAATACATTGTTTGAAATCCAATGAAAGGCAAAAGGAAAACTTGCAATCCTACAGAATCAGCAGGATAGATCCTGCAAGCTGTAACAGGACTTATTTGAATTAATTAAAAAGGAGCTGGGTGTGTAGTAACAAGATCAGTGGGTCTCCGCTGCGTGGCTACAATACAAGGGTAGGAACTGCAATCCTCTGGGCCTGGGGTTTTTTAAATCTGTAAAACAAGATGAATAAGCTAGAACACTTCTTCCAGAATTAAGTCTCTCTCATTTTTGTCTGTATTTTAATTTTTGTCATCCCTCCACCAACATTTCTAAAATAGTTAAAATCAAACTATAAAGAATATTTCAAGGATCATAGTTGCAGGTTTTTTAAATTACAAATAAATTTATGGCTCAATTTCAGGTTCCTTATCTGTAAAATAGAGGAGCGTTGGTGTAAATACTCTAAACTCAGCTCTGTGCTTCAGTGGGCTTTTCACTACCTTTAGTTAGTTGCACTAGGCTGGTTGCTATTTACTTTGCATGGTTGACTGCTCTCTTCCCACATTGTGTGCCAGGAAGGGCACTGCACCTTGGTACAAACGCTGCTGGGCACCTTTCTGTTTTCGTTCTTTGCTTCATCCTATACAAGTATGCAGTACAATCTTTGGTTGTTTCATGAGCCCTGGGGGCACGTTGGAAGGAACTGAGAGAAAGAGCAACAAAGCGGCGAGTGGTGTGACAGGGCAGCATGCGCTGTGGGTAAGCTGGACTCACCAAAGAACTGTGTTTATTTTGCATTCATCTCCATGAATTAATAAAAAGAATTGGTGACACACAAAGAGAGGAGAGGCTACGATTTAAAAGAGCTGTATTGGTTTAGATGTTTTGTAAAATGATTACATTATGGAAAAGTGTAGAAAATGTGATATTTCCTGGCTTTGGAACTATCTGTATGACTATAAAGTCAGGAGTGGAGGCACATGAGGACTTGTGGGAATGGTTTCTTTCACAGGAAAGTGATTTTTCTTTTCTCAGTTGGATTTAGGGTTATTCTTGATTCTAATGCATATTTTCTCATATTTTAAAAGATTGCATGATGTTAATTCACAAGTCTCAGATTTCAACTCTAATATAATACATTGGAATCATGACTTTTCTCAGCCTTTCAAATTCTCAATTATTTTACTATCAGAATTTTCTTGGATTTGAACAATTTTTTAGAAGAAGCTCTGTCTAGACATGCAAACTGAGTTGGAAAATGGATATAAGCATCTAGATGACTCTAGAAAAAAATCTTAATTGTTTTAGGCAACAAATGTCTAGTCTTCACTGGTGTTAATTATCCAAATATGTATTTTATGTCACTAATTAACTTTTCACACGTATAAATTGTCTTACAAAAACATTTAACAACACTATTATTTTCCAGGACTCGTTTTTCCTCTGCATACTAGATCACAGTATTTTTAGTGATGAGAAAATATATACAAATTCAAACTGACAGCAATTCATGAATCTCTAATATTCCAATATGCTCTGGTATATGTTGTCCACTTTGCAAAAATGATTATTAATAGCCTGACTGCAAAATTGTTTAAGAAACATTTCATTTTAAATTAACCATAATTAATTTTTTCAGACTATACAGATGCATGAAGTTCATTTTCCTTGCCCATATTTAGTTTTTCCTGTTTAATAAAAATTATATATAATATATATAAAATATATGTTAAAACAATATATGTATATTTATATATTCCTTTATGTGTATGCAATATATTTATTATATATATTATATATATCCCTTTTATTAAACAGGGAAAATGAGTATATAAATTACTAATATATATAAATTACTTTATATATATATATATATATATAAATTAAGAACCACAAGAAAGAAAAAAATTGGCAAGTAATTAGTCAGTTCATTTGATTATTTTAGATCACCAAACAGAATACTTCAAGTTTTCCAAGATACTTTGTACCATTTGGTTCAAATGTTTCCTGTGAGAGGCTAATTTATTAGCAAGAACAGAGTGAGTTAGAGATAAGAAAGGGTGAGAACCCAAGTAATTGACATCTAATCAGGAGGCCTTTGTCTGAGAACCTGAGGTGACTAATAAAAACTGACAATCAAAGGGAGGGAGACTTCTATCTGGAGAGTACTTCTCATGAAAACAAATAATGCACAATTAAATTAAATATATCACCCCACTGAAGCAATTGTTATTCCCAACTTTATCCTTAGAATTCTTTTTCCAAGCTTGAGATTGTTGTATGGGCAAATATGTTCCACTGAACCACACAAGCACAACTAAATCAATCAACCAGTAGTCAGTCAATCAATGAAATCTATCTAAAGCCAAAGTTTTCTTCTCCTAAATATAGCGAGATAATTGACTTTGCTCTACACTGTGCTTTGAAGATAGAGAGTTCACTGACATAAGGTGATAAAGAATTTAGACATTAGCTAACATTTTTGAGCACTACGTGTCACGGATGTGCTAAATGATTTCTGTCTCGTCTTTTATCAGAATTTTTGAATTAACTATATGAAGTTAGTGCATTTTTGTCCCCAAATGTGGACACTAAGGCTTGACTACGGTTGCTTGCCCAAGATAACACAGCTGCTAAACAAAAGAACCAACATGCAAACCCAGGGCGACCTGATTACGACACTATACCATCTCCTTAGGCACAGCACTGTTTTGCTTCAGATGTTTCTGGACACTCAGAAGCACACAGCAGAGTATCAGTTATCTGAGGCTAAAAGGCATGCCATATGTTGCCTCTGCATCCAAAAAAGTGCCAATGATAATGCCACACTCAGAGTGTTGTTTGAAAAATATCTATCGAATTGTATTCACAAATGAAAACACTTTTCTCTAATGATGTATCGTCTCACTCTGCTAAGAAATCAAGTATGGCTTCATAAAATTTTAGTCATAAAGATAATGTTATTTGAACAGGAACAAGATGGCATTATGAATAATAGATTTCAATCTATTAAGCACAGAGCTACAGCAACAGTTTAACAGGATAATGCAAGGATTATTATAAAATTTTTAGAGATTACTGTAAGTAGCACATGATCCCCTTTGCTATTAATATAAACAAAACAATGCTGAGAAATAGGCCATTTTGTGTACTTGCTTTTACATGAAACCTGTATGGAGTTGTGCAACTAGACTAGGGTTAGGACAGCCGAGTTCTAGTCTTGGTTCTGAAACTAAATGGCTCTATGACTCTCAGCAAAAGACTGACCTTTTCAGGCCTAAATCTCCTCATGGTTAAATGTAGGGAAGGATCAGATGAGATAATTTATAAGGTCCTTCCAACTCTAAAATCCCATCATTCTGTAATAGTGCTGCATTAGATTACAACGTTAGCATAGTTGGAAATGCTCACTTTACAATTTTTTTACCTTTTGCAAAATTCCCTGTATCAGGAGATTCAAAACATACTTTATGACAAATCTCAGAAGGGAAAGAAATACAGCAGCCTTTTAGCTATAATCTGATACGCAGTAACTATAGTGTATGTGCAAGGTGAAGGAAGAGTGACAAAGTGAGACTAACAAAAGGAAAAACAAAACTGTCACCATTACAGGACATCAGACCAGCCAAGATGTGATGAAAGACATGGCAAGATTCACATAGGGAATTAGAGCAATCTGAGCCATTTTCTAGAACTTTCTCATAACATAATATTAATTGGGTTTACTTAAAATTCAGTTATCCACTTTGGTGTACATAAAATAAAATCGAAAATATTATAATCAGGACTTAACTGTACTTACAATTAGCGACTGTTCCTGTACAAATACAGTTTCTAGTAACACTGTATATAAAGCAATGCTATATACATAGACCTGGAACCCTCAGTGCTGGGTTCTGTGCCTACCTTTCTATAATTAGCTGTGTTATCTTCATTAATGAATGTGACCTTTCTGACAGATATGTTGCTTAGCTCTAACACAACTGATCTTATATTGATACAAAAACAATATGTTTTGGTTATTGCAATCACTCACTGACTTCTATGAAGTAGGTCCTGGTAAGTGGAGGGTCTGTTGTTAGCCGAGGGGATGACAAATGTGACCCCTATGTTTGGCACAGCTGGGCCAAGACTGCATAATTAAGGGAAAGAGATTGAGAAGCCCCAGAGAGAGGATTCTGGGAAGGGAATCAAAGTAGACTCTTTAATGTTGAATCATTCAAAATAGAAATCTGTGTCTTAAAATCCCCAAAACATAGAAATGAAAAGCCACAACAAGAATACTGAGAAGACATCTGCAAAGTACTTTTAAAACATTGAGATTCTGGCTGGGTGTGGTGGCTCACACCTGTAATCCCAGCACTTTGGGAGGCCAAGGCAGGCAGATCACGAGGTCAGGAGTTTGAGACCAGTTTGACCAACATGGTGAAACTCCGTCTCTACTAAAAATACAAAAATTAGCCAGGTGTGGTGGCATGTGCCTGTCATCCCAGCTACTCAAGAGACTGAGGCAGGAGAATCGCTTGAACCCGGGAGGCAGAGGTTGCAGTGAGCTGAGGTTGTGCCACTGCACTCCAGCCTGGGTGACAGAGCAAGACTCTATCTCAAAAAAAATTGAGATTCTGATTACAGTGGGTACCATATGTCATAGAAGGACAATGATTAATATATAACAATAGTGACTAAAACAAACTCTGACTGAGACAAGAAATTCAGTACTGATGTAGGTCTGAATATCATAGTACTGAGAACGGGACATTTAATCCAACCGGAAAATTTTAGAGGAAAAATCAGACCTACCTAACAATTGCATGTTGTTGCTTTGTATAAAGTAGAGTAGTTAGAAAGTAAACGGATGGGAATAAAGATTTATCAAACACCCACTTCTAGTGAGGCACAGTGCTAGGTGATGTACATGCATTGCCTTATCTAATCCTCATATTAATCTTGAGAAAAAAGGTACTTTATTCCCATTTCTGCACAAGAAAATTAGAGCTCAGTTTTAAAAACTTTCCCACCTCTCATAAACTTGATGGATTATAAGTCAATACAAATGTTTTGGAGGGTAATTCATCCAAATCTATCAAAAAATTTAAGAAGCAAAATTATTACCTCAGCAATGAGAGTTTTAGCCATTTATTCCTCAGAAATACTTTTTCATGTGTGCAAAGATATTACGTGCAATTCTCCTCATTGCTGCATTATTTGTAATATTTAAAATTTTGGAGGCAACCTAACAGCTATTTGGTAAAACAACTTATGATATATCTATATTCTAGAATACTTTAAAGGAAATAAAAATATTAAAGTATATGAAATTAAATTCATTTGGAAGAATATTTTAGTAATATTTCTTAGTATAAAGATCAAAATACAAAAATATAATAAGTAGCAAAATTAACTTTTTATTAATAAAGTATATATCCATCTGTATGGATATAGTGAACGATCTGGAACACTACATGCTGAGTGATTAACAGTAGTTACAACTATAGAATGGGATGAAGGGCTAGAGCAGAAGAGACCACATCCTACTTTCTGCTGTTCTGTATCATTTAAACTATCTCAAACAGAAAAGTACCACTCCATTTAAAAAGGTGGAAAGGCATAATGAACCCAAAGTCACATGAGCAGCCACCAGCATTCAGGACTCATCACAGTTCTTGCTTCAGTATTGACTTCTAAGTTTACATTTTGGGATTCCTCTTCTTCTGAAATGACATTACACTGTCTAGAATGGAAAATGATGATGCACAGCAGAATTATGTGAGAGAATAGAAAAAAATGTCCAAGGAACATCAATTAAAGCATGGATGAAGGCCATGGCAGCAGCCACAAACTCATCCTTTTGCCAAGAATTAATCTATACCTCTAGACATGAAGATTGATACAAAGAAAGTGTTGTGTCACATGAGTTTGTTTTTCTAAGAGTGTCATTCTTTAGAGCAGGTCTAACTATGTGATTAAATTACCCCCAGAAGACATGGTCAGGTACACATAGCTATCATTGATAAAACCACTTTCAAATTCTCTACCAATGCATTTATAGCTCCAAACTTAAATCTTCAGCATCTCCTCTGGCTTTTCTCATATAGTATCCTGCTGAAAATCGGGATGCTGATCAATCACAACCTCACAATATAAATCTCATACCAGGAAGAAAAGCTGGATTTTTAGAAACACTACAATATTTAATAACACTGATTATAATTATTAATGAAATCTAGAACCCACAAACAAGTTAACAAAGAGTAAAACCTGAATATAAAAAATTCAGAAATATGTCCAAAGTTCCATGAATATTGAAGGTAGACAAACTAAATGACAGTAACTTATCTCTTCGAATCTTACTGGCAGGTTCTTACTGGCAAAGGGAATATCATGAGAATAAACTGAAGCACCCAAAGATGGTTGAACCAGATGTCCTCTAAGGTCTTTTCTTCTCTTATATGCATTTCTTCTAAAACATCTAGGTAATAATACATGAAGTCTTTCAGATGAAAATGATCAAGGCTGATCTGCTAAGGTCTATGGTAGTCTATAACTTTCTCAAGGTATAATTTTAGTCCAACTTTTTTCTGGCCTATTAAAAAACAAGATAAAACCATGTTTAGAATGTGCAGCTTACTAAAGGTATTAATTTTCTATTAGATACTTTTAGAGGTAGGTCTAAATACAAATTGAATCACATCTGTAAAGTTCAATGATCTCAGCACTTGAGTGGCAATATCTGGCTGTATCACACAAACACACATGCACACTTGCACATGTGCACACGCATGTGTGTGCACACACACACATACACACACGCTCCTACTTGGCAATGTTAGCTCAGAGACAACTCATAAGGACTATGACACACAAGCCATTCAAAAACTTTCTCCAAAACCAAATCAAAAGAAGTATCAGTCTATCTAGCCATTACATCCTGTCTTCTTCAAGAAAACCACTGTTTCTCTCTTTTTTGTTTTGAACCCAATGTCAGAGAGGAATAGCATATTAATTTAATTTTTTAAATCAAGTAAACATAGAAAAACTATCCCTTACTTTAAATTTAGATAAATGTGTACAAATACAGAAAACTCCATATGAATGTTACTCAAGTGGGGGCATTTCAGCAAAAATTCATTTTACTAAGGATACATTTACAGTGCGCACTTTGCAAAAGTTACCAAATATCACTATGCTTAACAATGTGCATTCATATTGTATGAATTAGCCACCTAATGGTTCCCCAGGAAATATTACAGCAAAACACACTGATGTTGGTATAATTGAGAAACATTCATTTAAAGAAAAACTTCCTATCTTTTGTAGCTCTAGGTACTGAGGATGCATTATGATGAATAATTACACAGATTAATAAGATGTCTTCAAACCTTCTAGTACTTAAGGTTTGTTAAGTACCAGAGTACTTAACAAAATCCTGGAGTAGTTAGATTATTTCCAAACAAGCATATTGAGACTCTATTGAAGGTGTACTTTGCATATCACTATTGCAGGTTTTCTCATTCTGATCTTTATCCTTGCCATTATCTGACCAGAAGTAGAAAGATCAATGGAAGTAATACAAGTTTCTGAGTGTACATGTAGATGACAGTACACGTGTGTAAGAGCATGTGAGAGTGTGTGTGTCCAAATAGCTCACTTAAGCATGGTATCATTTATAAGCCAATATCTGTTTGAAAATTACCTGCAATGTAGAAAATAGTTGAGGGGGAAGTCCTGAGTAACAAATAGAAATGTCTAAAAGTGGAGATTAAGTAGACACATATGTAATACAACTAGTGGCTTAGAGAAGGTATTCAATAAATGATCACTATATTATTATCATCATTATTCCCTCTGCATGGCTACACAGAGAACCTGAAATCACTAGCAAACTTATTTAGCCTTAAAGCAGATAAAAAGCAATCAGCTGAAATGGAGGACACATTTTGCTATAGTCAGGCCTGCTTATAATAGCAAAGATGTTATAATGTTACAGCTAGCATTCTAACAATAAAGAAAAAATATAGAGAAAATTATCAAAGACAGACATAACTTAAAGAGCAGCATGTGCCAGGACATTTGCACCAGGACAAATAGTTTAGACTATTTGTAGCCGGAGAGAGAGCATCATTTAATATTTGCAAAACACACACTTTATGTTCTTAATGATGACACTGTTAAAAATAGCAGCTGTGGAGTCAGACTTATCTAAGTTCAAATCCCAGCTCTACCACCCTGTGGTTTTGTGATCTTGGCTAAGTTACTTAACCATGATTCTTAGTTTACTACTCCCTTAAATAAAGAGTCTGTCTCTTCCTCACAGTACTAGGTCTAAATGAAACGTCGAATGTAATTGGCTAACACAGGGTCCACCACATGGAATCCATTTAGGTAACTACATTATTATTTACACATTTTGCTTAAGAAAACACAAAAATATGTGATTTAAGATCCCTTTCAAATATTTTAATGTTATAAGACAATGTTTTCACTTAAAGAGGTAGTTTTTAGTTATCTAGAAAATTAACATATGGAAAGCCTAATTTCCACAGGACACTGCTGTTAGACTTGGTTTATAATATATACTCAGACACAGATAAGAAGATATGTAATCAAAACTAGAAAGAAAAAGTAGTTTCCCTTTCTCCTTTTTATCTGAGTCAAAGCAAGTTCATAAATGTCTCAGACTCTAAAGGCTGTTGACTAATTGCTGAAACGGGGCCAGCCACTACACCACTGTGAGTGTAACTACACCAGGTTGGATGTATGTTCCTGCTGTGTTTCTTTCATGATACCTTCCTGTTTCCCTTTTTGAAACCACAGACAAAATCTAGATCCCTCCAGAAAACACATTCATAAATGCCGGTGATATCTTGAACACTCACAATGTCAGAGGAAGGAATTCTGCTTGGAAAGAGCACAAAACCTTCTGATGACATTCATGCTATAATCATGGGGAGAGTCAATCAGTTTAATAGTCACAGTACTTCATAGCTCTTAAGAGGAATGGTAAAAGGAAAGGGAGAGAAATACATCATAACCAGCACTTTTCCAGTGCTTAGAAGACACTCAATGAATACTTATTGAACTAATAAATGTATTTATCCTACCTGGAATGGGTAGAGAAATTTTTAAGATGATAGATAGATGATAGATAGATAGATAGATAGATAGATAGATAGATAGATAGATAGATAGACAGACTGAACTAGAACCTTGGTTCAAAAGAATTGAGTCTCTGTATTATTCAGAACAGTTTTGGATATAAATGATAGAAACACATTTCAAATACATCCAACCAAATATTGATTATACTGGCTTACATAAGTAAAAATATCAGGCGTTGACTGGCTTAGCATAGCTGCTCAAAAGTGTTCTCTCTTTATTTCTCGGCTCTTTTTCTTTTGGGTTGGCTACATTTTCCAGAAGATTTCCCCCATGTATTAGGAATAGATAGCCACCAGAAGCTTCAGAGCTACATAGACTTTGCCCTCAGTAGGACAGAGAGGCTCTCTCTTCAAATATCCAAAGAATTACCTTAAAAGAGGACTTCAAGTGACATGACCCTGCTTAAATCTGATTGGCCCCACACGATCATGGTGGCTAATCACAATGGTTAGAAGCATAGCACATTCTAATTTACCACTTTGGTTCATGTAACCACATCTGTGATGGAGAGGAGCGAAACTACCCTTTGATTGATAGCCTCATCCAAATCATGGTAAGAGAAATAGGCAATTTCCAAAAGAAAGGATGTAGAAGAAACAAGATAATAGATGTCACCTACAGCTTCTTCCATAAATTACTTTTACATCCTTGGTTAGTTCCCTCCTGGAGCCTCCATAGTACTGTAGTCAGCTGTTTACAACTGCCGGACTGCCTCAGGATTTAAACATTCTGAGTAGAAAAACATGTTTTCCTCACAACCTGGTGTGTTGAACACCATCTGCACTCTTTAATTTCAAGGGATAACTTATGCAAAACCACTTTGTAAACTGTAAAGAATTATATAAATGTAAATATTTAGGATAACTAACTTAATGGTCTTCACCCTTCTGAAAGAGTTAAAAAGTCAGCCCTTCTATCTCAAAATTCAGTGATTTTCAAGGGATAATGCAGAACTGCTTCCAGCAATAGCTTCTGCATCTATGCCTCCTTCACCTTATATCTGTTTATTGCATGCCTTTTTTTTTCCTGATTTATATCATGAAGGGGCTGAAGATGAAATTTTAAAACTGTGTTATTATCTTGAAACATAACTCCTATAGTATTCATTGTAATATTATTTCTCTACTCCTGGCATGGAGCAAGATTATTTGGAATGTAGCCATGTCTGTTTTTCTTTTCTTTTGTTAGTAATGACATCTAATCTGGTATGCATTGGCCCTTTCTCCTGTGCATGTTATTTATTTTAATCTTCAGAATGAAGTAGTTTGTTTTCAATACTCCCCAATTTATTTGTAGTGTCTTACAAATCATCACTATCTTGAAACTTCAGTCTCTCACCCATTGAAAATGGTTTCCTAGTTTTCATGTATTTTTAATTATGCTGGGAGACAAATCATAACCCTCTCAAGGAGGACTATGTTTTATACATTTTTTAAATCACTCACAATGCCCTGCAATCAAAAAAGTCCCCCACAATTTTTTAAATTTAGTCTGAGAAATTAGGAAGTCATTAGACAAAATGTGAAGATATTTAAAGAAAGACTAGAAACTTATCTCATTAAAATGAACCCAACTGCAATAGAAGGTCATTATAATTAAAATATTTCCAGTCCCTTCTGGACAGTGACCAATAGTAATGATGCTTTTTGTGTGTGTGTGTGTTTTTTTTTTTTTTTTTTTTTTTGCTCTTGGTAAATGTTTCCTTTGTTAATAACTCAGTATAACAAAGACTTTTAGTGCTCAATTCTTTTCACATAATTGTTACTAGCTATTGTGGAGAGGAAAAAACATAAACTCTTGATTCTAGAACAAAGAACAAGTGAAAAAAGGAGCAGAAGGCACCAACTAAAAGAGCAAAAACCTTGCAAAGAAATGACTGTCAAGAGAAATACGAAATGCAGCAATTTTTATTCTCACAAAAACGGGGGTAAAAGGTAATATCATTAATGAACTCTGATAAGAAGAAAAGGAGCTTTGACCACAAATATATGCTATCTTACTTTACAATTTACACCAAAGTTTTATCTGTTTTGCCTCATAGGATGTAACCATTCAATGACGCTTTGAAATAGCTATTATATGTTCATCACTTTGGGATTGGGAAACTGTGTTTCAGACTTAAAGTGGTTTTTCCCAAGAAAGCAAGGTTAGCCATATTCTGATGTAAACATTTTGTACTGTTTCCACAATGTCACAGAGGTTTCTATTTTCTTCCACAAATTAACTGTAAAGTTTTAAAACATCGAATTACTATCTGTATTTATACAATCTCTAATTTATTACAATTTTATTCTTTCTACTTTTTAGTTGCTCTATATATGTGTATGTATGTGTAGCAGAGTCTTTTGTGATTTTTTTTATTTATCAGGCATCATGGCTTTCCTGGCTCTATTGGTCAAGAGTGTTTTGTTGTTGTTGCTGTTGTTGCTGTTTTAACACAAATGACTGCTTTGAAACTGACAACTTTCACATTTCCCCTTTTGATCAAGATCTAATAATGTGTTACATAAATATATAGTAAATAAGTAAATAAAATAGAAGGAATATTTGTAAGTAAATTTGTAAAGGCAAATTCTGTGGATCTGCCTTTTCCTTATGGATATATATATATTTTGTTTTATTTATTTATTTATTTTAAGTTCTGGGATACATGTGCAGAACATGCAGGTTTTTTACATAGGTATACATGTGCCATGGTGGTTTGCTGCACCTATCAACCTGTCATCTAGGTTTTAAGCCCCGCATGCATTAGGTATTTGATCTAATGCTCTCTCTCCCCTTCCCCCCCACCCCCCGACAGGCCCTGGTGTGTGATGTTCCCCTCCCTTTGTCCATGTGTTCTCATTGCTCAACTCTCAATTATGAGTGAGAACATGCAGTGTTTGGTTTTCTCTTCCTGTGTTAGTTTGCTGAGAATGATGGTTTCCAGCCCATCCATGTCCCCACAAAGGACATGAAGTCATTCCTTTTTATGGCTGCGTAGTATTCCATGGTGTATATGTGCCACATTTTCTTTATCCAGCCTATCATTGATGGGCATTTGGGTTGGTTCCAAGTGTTTGCTATTGTAAATAATGCCTCAATAAATATACATGTACATGTGTCTTTATTTGTTTCCCACTCTGTAAATTACTGTACAAGTGTAAGAATTTATTTTTTGAATTTTAAATTCTGCCATTCTGAATATTTCAAGTGAATGTTACGTAACCACTTCTCCAAGCAAATGGAAGCATTTTCAGGGGTAGCTGCACAGCACATACAAAGGAAGGGTGGTTGTTCAATGCCTATTTTTTGTGTGAGTGAGTATAACAGTTTAGTACAGAGAGAAGAGACTTTCTGGTAGAATCACGCCACTTGCTTATTTAACTGGCTCAACAAAGCTATAAAATTATATCCATACATAGAATGCATGACTACCTATTTAACAAAGTAGTTGAGGAAACAGAAAATCACTGATTTTCTCAAGGGAAGAATCATCCAAAGAACAAATGCTATCTTGTCTGTTTTTATTTATATGTTACTCTCAACTAATACTGATGCTGAAAGATTATCAAGAATCTCAAACATAGAACCTTAGTATATAACAATATAGTTGCATAGAACCTGATACCCAGTAGTAATAACAAGGGAAATGTGTTAATTTTCTGCAAAATTCCAGTGCTATCTCTACTACCTTCGAGAAAGACTTGCAATTTTGTGCATTTTGGTTGTTGATTTACTTTTTCCCATGTTATTTTTGCATCTTTAAAAATAAAACAGCAAAATAAAACAAACGGAAATCCTCACATCTTTGAGGGAAATGTGGATCCCATGGATAATGACCTTATTCATCCAGACTCAGTCCTCAGAACACCACTTACATAGGAAGAAAAGCAATAAGCAAATATAAATAACCTAATCAAGTCATAGTCTAGGAAGTTATGACTTGAAAGATTAAAAACCTAAGCAAATGCTTGGAAAAACTGAAATAAATGAATCTAGAACTATTTACTAATTTTATAACTGGACACATGTTTTAAGTAAGATTTTTCATTTATTTACAAATTCATACAGTAAATGTTGTAGTAGGTTCTCCCTAAACTATTATGAACAAAATGTAGAACTGTAAATACATTTGAGGAATAAATTTTTATTTATTTATTTATTTATTTTTTTTGAGACAGAGTCTTGCTCTGTCACCCAAGCTGGAGGACAGGGGTACAATCTCGGCTCACTGCAACTTTCGCCTCCCAGGTTCCAAATTCTCTTGCTTCAGCCTCCCGAGTAGCTGGGATTACAGGTGCCCACCACAACACCCAGCTAATTTTTGTATTTTTAGTAGACATGGTGTTTCACCCTGTTGACCAGGCTAGTCTCGAATTCCTGACCTCAGGTGATCTGCCTGCTTCGGCATCCCAAAGTGGTAGGATTACTGGCATGAGACACCGCACCTGGTCAGAAATATTCTAAGTAACAACTCCAAAGGTTTATAAATTAAGTAGTATAGATATTAATAAGTGCAACCAGAGTCTCTGGAATTGTTTTACATTCAGTCTTAAAGCCAGTTCCATATTTGACCAAAGATTCAATTTGGCTGTGTACAATGGTGGTTCATGCCTATAATCCCGACAATTTGAGAAACCAAAGCAGGAGGATAACTGGAGCTCAGGAGTTCAAGTCCAGCCTGGACATTGTGGGGAGACCTCGTCTCTACAAAACATAACAAAAAAATAAATAAATAGCCAGGCATGGTGGTGCAAGCCTCAACTCAGCAACTTGGGAGGCTGAGATGGGAGGATTGCTTGAGCCCAGGAGGTCAAAGCTGAAGTGAGCCATGATTATGCCACTGTATTCCAGCCTGGGTAACAAAGTGAGACACTGTCTCAAAAAAAAAAAAAAAAAAAAAAAAGCTTATGACACTAAGCAGTATGGGAGATAAACTGCTTTCTAGATGCTTAGTGTTTAACAGAAAAATGTAAGGCATTCACTCAAATAAAGCTGTGGTGCTTGTGAAAGGAGAGATCAAAATGATCAAGAAGTGTGTAAGAGACAAATTTCCCACCTAGAGGAAATAAAGAAATTTCACAGAGAGAGGTTGCTGTGAGAAGCAAGTGGCATAATATACATTAAAGCACTCTGTAAATTATAAAATTATGTTCTAATGTTAGATTACTCCTTCCAAGAATAGAGCCAAACATGTGACACTCTAAATTCGACACCAAGAAGGGCAGTCTTTTAGATATAAGAACAGAGGTCCTCTAAGAACACAGAAACCAAGGAAACACACTTCTTGCCCCAAACAAGGAGATGTTAGGTAGTGCAGGTTCCCATGGAGGAAACAAGGGAAGCAGAAGCTTGTTTGGAGATCAGGCTGCACTGAGCACCCAGGCAGCAGGGCTGTGCCTCTCTGACTCTACCATTTTAACCTGGCTCCTCATGGGGCTTCTCCTCCTCTTCCCACTACAGAACTAAGTGAGCCTTTTTCCTTCTGGACATATCTTATCTCTGCCTTTTAAGTATTTCTTCATATTCAACTTGTCTCTATCCCTGATGGACTCATTGCAGCTTAGAACTGCTTTCTATCCATGTTTTCACTTCCACAGCCACAATGTAATGTTGATTCTCTTTATGGGTCTTGCTGCAAATTCCTAAGGGAGGGAATCTGTCTGTTTGGCTTACTTTTTCTAATCCAGTCAGTGTCGGACATTCCTGTCCAACTTAAGGATTGGCTGCCCTTGAATCAAGTGCCCAACTGTTGCTCAATCAGCTTTAATCAGGGTGGAAGTGTTGTGTGGTTCAAGGCCTGACCATTTAGATTTTATCCTTCATTCACACAGCTGTTGCTCTACGTGCTGGATGATACAATATACACAATAAATCTGGGCCAGGCGTGGTGGCTCATGCCTGTAATCCCAACACTTTGGGAGGCCGAGGCGGGTGGATCACCTGAGTTCAGGAGTTTGAGACCAGCCTGGCCAACATGGTGAAACCCCATCTCCACTAAAAATGCCAAAACTAGCCAGACATGGTCATGCATACCTGTAATCTCAGTTACTCGGGGGGCTATGGCAGGAGAATCACTTGAACCCAGGAGACAGAGGTTGCAGGGAGCCAAGATCATGCCACTACACTCAAGCCTAATTGACAGAGCAAGACTCTGTCTATAAATAAATAAATAAATAAATAAATGAATAAATAAAATCTGTATCTTTGTGATGCTTCCATTCCAGTTGTAAGAGTCAATAATAAAAGTAAGAAAATAAACAAGATAAATTCAACCGTGATAAATACTATGGAAATATTAAAATACCTAACAAGAATGGGAGTTAGGAAAGAGATAAGATGCTGGTTCGGGCCTGGTAGTTACAGAAGGAAGGGGACTCAGTGAGTAGAGGAGGGTGAGTTGGGTTCTGGGTTAGGGGGTTATGTCACATCACCACAAGTAAAACATACCAAGACTGCTAAGTTGTCATTCCAATCCTCCTCCCAACCAGGGTTAACATTAACATGCCAAGTTTAAAATACATACACTAGCAACTGTGAACTGCGACTAATCAACTTCCAAACATGTAGAAGGACAAATCCAAGAAAATAAAGATACTAATCTAGTGATAGTTAGAACTGATGGTAATTTTGCTGTGATTTCTACTCCACAGGGTTATTGACAGGATACAACTAATATGAAATAAAAGATAGAAAAGCATTTGTGAACCAAAGGACTTTATATAGATACACAAGATCATGATCATTACCAGTATAAACTACAGTAAAGGGAAGAACAGTGAGTCCCATGCCAGGTAGGCATCCACCAATCTCACTTCTTAAAAATTGTGAGTAATAAAAAAGTGCTTGCAATACATACTTATGATGTGTGAGGGAGAGAATATCACCAAGCTTGAACTTCATAGGGAAAAATTTTTAGGTATATATATTTATATCATCCTGTTGCTAACACTGTGAACACTGTTTAAAATAAAAATCTCTTCACTTTGCCATTTATTTAGCCTAAGTACATTGCAATTTCCACAGCTAGATCTCACAAAAATATGATTTTTAAGTCAGAAATTTGTCCTAGTTTTAGAGGTTATATTTTCAGTCCTGCTACCTTTCCTACATCACTCTAACCTTATACAAAATCAGATAAGTGGATGGCTGGTAACATGGCCAAATAGGAACAGCTCTGGTCTGCAACTTCTAGTGAGATCAATGCAGAAAGTGGGTGATTTCTGCGTTTGCAACTGAGGTACTCAGCTCATCTCATTGGGACTGGTTAGATAGTGGGTACAGCCCATGGGGGGCAAGCAGAAGCAGGGTGGGGCATTGCCTCACCCAGGAAGCACAAGGGATTGGGGAACTCCCTCCCCTAGCCAAGGGAAGCCATGAGGGACTGTGCTATGAGGAACCGTGCACTTGGCCCAGATACTGTGCTTTTCCCATGGTCTTTGCAACCTGCAGACCAGGAGATTCCCTTGGGTGCCTACACCACCAGGGCCCTGGGTGTCAAGGACAAAGCTGGGCAGTCATTTGGGCAGACACCAAGTTAGGTGGAGGAGATTTTTCATATCCTAGTGGTGCCTGGAATTCTGGCGAGACAGAATCATTCACTCCCCTAGAAAGGGGACTGAAGTCAGGGAGCCAAGTGGTCTAGCTCAGTGGATCCCACCCTCACGGAGCCCAGCAAGCTAAGATCCACTGGCTTGAAATTCTCGCTGCCAGCACAGCAGTCTGAAGT
Organism: Piliocolobus tephrosceles; assembly: GCF_002776525.5. NCBI lineage: Eukaryota > Metazoa > Chordata > Mammalia > Primates > Cercopithecidae > Piliocolobus > Piliocolobus tephrosceles. The sequence goes on along the minus strand of NC_045435.1, from coordinate 108,403,496 downwards.
CAACCTGGGAGGCTCCAGCTTGGTAGGGGGAGGGGCATCTACCATTACTGAGGCTTGAGTAGGCAATTTTCCCCTCACAGTGTAAACAAAGCCACCAGGAAGTTCAAACAGGGCAGAGCCCACCACACCTTGGCAAAGCCACTGTAGCCAGACTGCCTCTCTAGACTCCTCCTCCCTGGACAGGGCATCTCTGAAAGAAAGGCAGCAGCCCCAGACAGGAGCTTATATGTAAAACTCCCGTTTCCCTGGGACAGAGCACCTGGGGAAGGGGAGGCTGTGGGTGCAGCTTCAGCAGACTTAAACATTCCTGCCTGCTGGCTCTGAAGAAAGCAGTGGATCTCCCAGCAGACTGCTTGAGCTCTGCTAAGGGACAGACTGCCTCCTCAAGTGGGTCCCTGACCTTGGTGCCTCCTGACTGGGAGACACCTCGCAGCAGGTCGACACCTCCCACTAATGAGGTGTCGACAGACACCTCATACTGGAGAGCTCCAGCTGGTATCTGGTGAGTGCCCCTCTGGGACAAAACTTCCAAAGGAAGGAACAGGCAGCAATATTTGCTCTTCTGCAACCTCCACTTGCCTCCACTCCCTGCAAACAGGGTCTGGAGTGGACCTTCAGCAGATTCCAGCAGACCTGCAGAAGAGGGGCCTGACTGTTAGAAGGAAAACTAACAAACAGAAAGGAATAGCATCAACATTAACAAAAAAGATGTCCACACCAAAACCCCATCCGAAGGTCACCAACATCAAAGACCAAAGGTAGATAAATCCATGAAGATGGGGAAAAACCAGCTCAACAATTCTGAAAATTCCAAAAACCAGAACATCTCTTCTCCTCCAAAGGATCACAACTCCTCACCAGCAAGGGAACAAAACCGGACAGAGAATGAGTTTGATGAATTAACAGAAGTAGGCTTCAGAAGGTGGGTAATAACAAACTCCTCTAAGCTAAAGGAGCATGCTGTAACCCAATGCAAGGAAGCTAAGAACCTTAAAAAAGGGTTAGATGAATTGCTAACTAGAATAACCAGTTTAGAGAAGAACATAAATGACCTGATGGAGCTGAAAAACACAGCACAAGAACTTCATGAAGCATACACAAGTATCAATAGCCAAATCGGTCAAGTGGAAGAAAGGATATAAGAGATTGAAGATCAACTTGATGAAGTAAAGCATGAAGACAAGACTAAAGAAAAAAGAATGAAAAGGAATGAACAAAGCCTCCAAGAAATATGGCACTATGTGAAAAGACCAAACCTCCGTTTGATTGGTGTATATGAAAATGATGGGGAGAATGGAACCAAGTTGGAAAACATTCTTCAGGGTATAGTCCGGAAGAACTTCCCCAACCTAGCAAGACAGGCCAACATTCAAATTCAGGAAATACAGAGAACACCACAAAGATACTCCTTGAGAAGAGCAACCCCAAGACATGTAATTGTCAAATTCACCAAGGTTGAAATGACGGAGAAAATGTTAAGGACAGACAGAGAGAAAGGTCGGGTTACCTACAAAGGGAAGCCCATCACACTAACAGCAGATCTCTCTGCAGAAACTCTACAAGCCAGAAGAGAGTGGGAGCCAATATTCAACACCCTTAAAGAAAAGGATTTTCAACCCAGAATTACATATCCAGCCAAACTAAGTTCCATAAGTGAAGGAGAAATAAAGTAGTTTACAGACAAGCAAATGCTAAGAGATTTTGTCACCACCAGGCCTGCCTTACAAAAGTTCCTGAAGGAAGCCCTAAATATGGAAAGGAAAAACTGGTACCAGCCACTGCAAAAACATACCAAAGTGTAAAGACCATCAACACTATGAAGAAACTGCATCAACTAATATAGGCAAAATAACCAGCTAGCATCATAATGACAGGATCAAATTCACACATGACAATATTAACCTCAAATGTAAACAGGCTAAATGCCTCAATTAAAAGACACAGACTGGCAAATAGGATAAAGAATCAAGACCCAGCAGTTTGCTGTATTCAGGAGACCAATCTAACATGCAAAGACACACAAAGGCTCAAAATAAAGAGATGGAGGAATATTTACTAAGCAAATGGAAAGCAAAAAGAAGCAGGGTTTGCAATCCTAGTCTCTGATAAAACAAACTTTAAACTAACAAAGATCAAAAAAGACAAAGAAGGGCATTACATAAAGGTAAAAAGATCAATGTAACAAGAAGAGCTAACTATCCTAAATATATATGCACCCAATACAGGAGCAAACAGATACATAAAGCAAGTTCTTAGAGACCTGCAAAGAGACTTAGACTCCCACATAATAATAATGGGAGACTTTAACACCCCACTGTCAATATTAGACAGATCAACGAGACAGAAAATTAACAAGGATATTCAGGACTTGAACTCAGCTATGGACCAAGCAGACCTAATAGACATCAACAGAACTCTCCACCCCAAATCAACAGAATATATGTTCTTCTAAGCACCGCATCGCACTTATTCTTAATTGGAAGTAAAACACTCCTCAGCAAATGCAAAAGAACAGAAATCATAACAAACAGTCTCTAAGACCACAGTGCAATAAAATTAGAACTTCAGATTAAGAAACTCACTGAAAACCACATAACTGCATGGAAACTGAACAACCTGCTCCTGAATGACTACTGGGTAAATAACGAAACTCTGTCAAAAATAAGTAAGTTCTTTGAAACTAATGAGAACAAAGGCACAATTACAAGAATCTCTGGGACACAGCTAAAGCAGTGTTTAGAGGGAAATTTATAGCACTAAATGCCCACAGGAGAAAGCAGGAAATATCTCAAATCAAGACCCTAAGATCACAATTAAAAGAACTAGAAAAGCAAAAGCAAACAAATTCAAAAGCTAGTAGAAGACAAGAAATAACTAAGATTACAGCAGAACTGTAGGAGATAGAGACATGAAAAACCCTTCAAAAAATCAAAGAATCCAAGAGTTGGTTTTCTGAAAAGATTTAATAAAATACGTAGACCACTCTCCAGGCTAATGAAGAAGAAAAGAGAGAAGAATCAAATAGACACAATAAAAAATGATAAAGGGGATATCACCACCTATACCACAGAAATACAAACTACCATCAGAGAATACTACAAATACCTCTATGCAAATAAACTAGAAAATCTAGAACAAATTGATAAACCGGATACATACACCCTCTCAGGACTAAACCAGGAAGAAGTCGAATCTCTGATTATACCAATAACAAGTTCTGAAATTGAGGCCGTAATTAATAGCCTACCAACCAAAAAAAAAAAAAACCCAGGACCAGATGAATTCACAGCCAAATTCTATCAGAGGTAAAAGAGAATCTGGTACCATTCATTCTGAAACTATTCCAAAAAATAGAAAAAGAGGGACTCCTCCCTGACTCATTTTAGGAGACCAGCATCATCCTGATACCAAAACCCGGCAGAGACACAACAACAAAAAAGAAAATTTCAGGCTAATATCAGGCCTGATGAACATTGATGCAAAAATCTTCACTAAAATACTGGCAAACTGAATCCAGAAGCACATCAGAAAGCTTATCCACCACAATCAAGTTGGCTTCATCCCTGGGATGCAAGGCTGCTTCAACATATGCAAATCAATAAACATAATCCATTACATCACCAGAACCAATGACAAAAACCACATGATTATCTCAATGGATGCAGAAAAGGCCTTCAATAAAATTCAACACCTCTTCATGCTAAAAACTCAATAAACTAGGTACTGATAGAATGTATCAAAATAATAAGAGCTATTTATGAAAAACCCACAGCCAATATAATACTGAATGGGCAAAAGCTGGAAGCATTACCTTTGAAAACTGGCACAAGACAAGGATGCCCTCTCCCACCACTCCTATTCAACATAGTATTGGAAGTTCTTGCCAGGACAATCAGGCAAGAGAAATAAATAAAAGGTATTCAAATATGAAGAGAGGGAGTCAAATTGTCTCTTTTTGAAGGTGATATGATTATATATTTAGAAAACACCATCACCTCAGTGCAAAATCTGCTTAAGCTGATAAGCAACTTCAGCAAAGTCTCAGGAGACAAAATCAGTGTGCAAAAATCACAAGCATTTCTATACACCAATAATAGAAAAACAGGGAGCCAAATCATGAGTGAACTCCCATTCACAATTGCTACAAAGAGAATAAAATACCTAGGAATCCAACTTACAAGGGATATGAAGGACCTCTTCAAGGAGAACTACAAACCACTGTTTAAGGAAATAAGAGAGGATACAAACAAATAGAAAAACATTCCATGCTCATGGACAGGAAGAATCAATATAGTTAAAATGGCCATACTGTCCAAAGGAATTTATAGATTCAAGGCTATCTCCATAAAGCTACCATTGACTTTCTTCGCAGAATTATAAAAAACAACTTTAAAGTTCATATGGAACCTAAAAAGAGCCCGCATAGCCAAGACTATCCTAAGCAAAAAGAACAAAGCTGGAGGCATCACACTACCTGACTTCAAACTATACCACAAGGCTATGGTAACCAAAACAGCATGGTACTGGTACCAAAACAGAGATATAGACCAATGGAACAGAACACAGACCTCAGAAATAGCACCACACATCTACAGCCATCTGGTCTTTGATGAACCTGACAAAAACAAGCAATGGGGAAAAGATTCCCTATTTAATAAATGTTATTGGGAAAACTGGCTAGCCATATGCAGAAAACTGAAACTGGACCCCTTCCTTACACTTTATACAAAAATTAACTCAAGATGGATTAAAGGCTTAAACATAAGACCTAAAACCATAAAAACCCTAGAAGAAAATCTAGGCAATACCATTCAGGATGTAAGCATAGGCAGACTTCGTGACTAAAACACCAAAAGCAATGGCAACAAAAGCCAAAATTGACAAATGGGAACTAATTAAGCTAAAGAGCTTCTGCCCAGCAAAAGAAACTATCATCAGAGTGAACAGGCAACCTACAGAATGGGAGAAAATTTTTGCAATCTATCCATCTGACAAAGGGTAACGTCAAGAATCTACAAGGAGCTTAAACAAATTTGCAAGAAAAAAGAACAACCCCATCAAAAAGTGGGCAAAGAATATGAACAGACACTTCTCAAAATAAGACATTTATGCGGCAACAAACATATGACAAAAAAGCTCATCATCACTGATCATTAGAGAAATGCAAATCAAAACCACAATGAGATACCATCTCAAGCCAGTTAGACTGACAATCATTAAAAAGTCAGGAAACAGATGCTGGAGAGGATGTGGAGAAATAGGAATGCTTTTACACTGTTGGTGGGAGTGTATATTAGTTCAACCATTGTGGAAGACAGTGTGACAGTTCCTCAAGGATCTAGAACCAGAAATACCATTTGACTCAGCAACTCCATTACTGGGTATATACCCAAAGGATTATAAATCATTCCAATATTAAGACACATGCTCATATATGTTTATTGCAGCACTGTCACAATAGCAAAGACTTGCTAGCAACCCAAATGCCCATCAACGATAGACTGGATAAAGAAAATGTGACACATATACACCAATGAATCCTATACAGCCATAAAAAAACGATGAGTTCATGTCCTTTGCAGGGACATGGAAAAGGTGGAAACCATCATTCTTGGCAAACTAACACAGGAACTGAAAACCAAACACCACGTGTTCTCTCTCATAAGTGGGAGTTGAACAATGAGAACACATGGACACAGGGAGGGGAACATCACACACAGGGACATGTCGTGGGTGGGGGACTAGGGGAGGGATAGCCTTAGGAGAAATACCTAATGTAGGTGATGGGTTGATAGGTACAGCAAACCACCATGGCACCTGTATACCTATGTAACAAACCTGCACGTTCTGCACATGTATCCCAGAACTTAAAGTATAAAAAAACGAAAAAAAAAAATCAGATAGGGAGCATAACAAATATTTTAATTTATTTCCTTAAGGCATGTCATGTAACTACAAGATAATGGGTTGTCTAGTTTTACAAATACAGGGCAAATCATTCAATAGGTCACTTTTTTGATTGACCTCTTCCCACATCTATCACTAATTTTCTTTAAAAGTTAATTTACATTGAGCTTTCCCTCCAGAATAATTATTTTTCTATATTCATTGTCTATATCTTTCTTAGACTTTCCATAAATAGGAAGACTTTGCATATTATTTTGTTTATATGCCCATTAATAAGAAAAAAATAATAATGTCACTATGAATCAGCACAATGCAGAAAAAAAGACCTTGGATTGTATATTATTTTTACTGCTAAACTATTGCATGACCACGAGCAAATTATTTAACTTTTCTGAAATCAGTTCCTCAATGGTAAAATTGAAGAAGGAAAGACATGGTATATGTAAAACTTCTGGCATAAAATAAGAATCTAATGATATTTGTTCTCTTTAAAAATGGAATAATCTTCTAGAAGTTCACTTGGTTATAAGAGGAAAGAGAAATAATGTGCTTTGAGTTCAATATAATCTATGTCTTAGGACTTCAAGTGAACAGTCATAAAGTATACATTATTCACTTGACGGATGAAATGGCAACCTGGAGTTGTTAATACATATTAAAATGCATGTTTCAGAAATAAAAAAGTTACTATAAAAATTGCTAATATACTTATAGGGTAATTGGCTATTTAAAGTATGATCCATTTGTTATTTGCATTCCACAAAGTAACATGAGCAATTACTTTAGATTATACTAATCATTAGTTAAATCTTATTTTCTTATTTAAATCAAAATTAAGTTATACAAATATAAAAAGGGAACTTAATAATGGCAAGTTTCCGTCTCTTTTTGGCTGGGAATTCATCAGAAATCTTTAATTCAGTAATTGGAGGTAATATTCTATAATTATAAATAGTTAAGAACTTTAAGCTATTTAGTTCAAATATGACTGAGTTACAAAATATAAGAACAATAACTTTTCCTCACTGATTGGATCTTTTACCATGATGTCCTCAAGAAGACAGAATATAAAAGCAGCATAAAAATTTCCTTTTCACAGCTAAAATCTACTAGCTGTGTAATCCTGGCAAGTTACTTAACTTTTCTGAGGCATAGAAATTTTGATTTCTAAAAGTGGGAATAATACCTTATTCTCTTCACAGAGATGTTTTGAAGAACACATGAGATAATGCACATAAATGTACTCAGAAACACTAAGTCAGAAAAGAAGGAACTGACCAGAGTTAATGGTTCCTTTCTTTGAGTTCCAATAGCAGGCTGTTCACTGCACTCCACAGTATTATAATTACCTGTTCTCATGGCCTGAAAGTGATGCAGTAGCAGGTGGAAGAATTAACCGGAGGTCTGTGAAGCTCCACACTAAGCTATCTTCCCTGGTTAGGAAAACTTGGGTTAAATCATTTATTTAACCAGAAATTGTGTTATTTTTGTCATGTTTTGTAATGTCTAACTTCTCCAAGGGTGCTGGCAAAGGAGATGTACAGAAGACAAAAGGCAGCTAGTCAAGGGGTTGTCCTAACTGACAGAGCTAACACGTCTGCTTTAAAAAGATGATGAAAGGGATGGCTTACGTATCTGGGTATGGCTTTTACATCCCAGCCAACACACAAGTTTAGTGGCTCCAAAGCAGCTTGCTGCTCACCTTAAGAAACCCTGAATGAGAATGAGAAACTGATCCAAGGTTGGTGTATTAGAGGATTCTTACATGTACAGACTAAGACAAATTAGGGAGGCTTAGTGAGAGACAGTGCTGGGTACTTTGCCACAGGCAATAATTGTTCTGACTTTATAGGAGAGATCCTGCCCAGTCTCCCACAGGTGCTCTTTCCCTCCTTCCCGCCCTCTCCAAAAGAAAAAGTTTGTACGAAAAATCATCCTTATTTTTTTTGTTTTGAACTAAGTAGTCAAATTTCTACTATATTAATATCATGTAAGCGGCACCCATTTAAATTCACTCTTTTGATAGAAAGGTGAGTTGATTATCACACCTGCTATTTTTTCACTGCCAAAAGATTGCAATAACCTCCCTCCATCACCCTCAAAAAACAAACACAAAGCATCTGAGGCATAGCCATTGTTTACATATTGTATTTGTGTGTAGCTATCTACAATGTTCTTTCTTCTAAGAAGGAGTTCATCTGCCAGTATTTTTGGCTTTAGTAGCAGCGCCCTTCTTGACAGACTAAGAGAAGGATCTACAGAAAAGTCATCTGATTAAGGTTTTGGGTCAAATTAAAACTCTCTGGACAGGATCCTCTTTCCTTCACTTAGATTTCTGCAAACAGAAAGCAGATTATTCTCCCGGCAAATAGCAACTCTAGAAACGCTTGTGGTTTTCAGACTTTGGCAAAACTTGTTGAAAACAGCATCATCATAATACATTTGTACAAACGTGAATTTCAGTGGCTCTTTTGTCCCACATGATGCATGATGAAATTTATAAAGGTCTGTTTTACCCCCTCGGGGTCATTTCTTTTGTGTTCCTACAGAGCCAATCGGCTTCATGTAAGTCCAAGTTATTATATTAATCATCCCTTTCACTAGACTAGAGAACTTCTTTTTCATGGTCCATGTCATGGCCACAATGCATCAAAGGTAGGATCATTGTTTTCCACTTATTTTTGCTACTAGAACCCCACATTCTGATAAAAGAAATTTTTAGGGTTGGGAAGGGGAGAGAGACGGGGGCTAGAAATAGATTCCATCATCAGCGATCTTATCTGGGTATTTGAATATACCAAGCCTGGGATACTTCCTGTAACACTGTGTTCAGGGTTCAGTCTGATTTGCTTTCTTCCAGACGTAAGGTGGGCTGACTTGGGCTTGATCCAGAGACTTAGGCATCTGATAAAAGCTGCCTAAGTAGTTTTGCATTTTTATTAATAAAGCAATATAATGCTAGTTTTCTAGGGCACAGTACTCTCACTTAAAACATGTATAAACCGCTTTATTAGAGATTATAGCACTATTGGGAGAGAAAATAAAAGTGATCATTTATATGATAATGTGAGCTGATAATTTAGGAATGATTCATTCTCATTAATGTTCGCACACTGCCATGTAAGTTTATTAGTTAGTGTGTGTGGTAGAACAGAAGGTAAGGCCTTTGATAAAATGATCTGTAATTGAGGATTTTTTCTGTATGGTAGAGTGGTGTAGAAAACTTAGTAATATTGTAAGGTGCAGAAACAGCCACTGCTCCCCTTTTGCTGTTTCTCTACCCTGTCCCTTGCTCTTTGCCTCGTTTACACAAGTTGGGGCAACTGCGATAAGCACATGGATGTGTCAAGAGGGGATTTTGTGAAGGAAATTCAAGTTCAGGATGGAGGATTTGACTAGATTAATTCTAAGATTCTTTCCGTCTTTGACTTTCCCTTGGCCTAAGCAGGAGGTGGAAATAATTTCCAGCTGCAAACACCAGCAGAGAGCCAAATTAAAAAGAAATTTTGTGATATGCCAATGGACAGGAAAAAAAAAAAAGAAACAAGTAATTGTGGTAACAAATCCAGCATGTCAGGAAGTCTAAAGATGAGCTCTTTCAGTCAGCATTATATTTTAGCATAAAATAAACCTTGTGTCTTTAAAATTTACTTTTTGAAGACAGTCTCTCACATATATATATATATATTTTTCAGAAGAATAGAAGGAGGGGAGGAGAGGGCACTTTTTTTTTTGAGACAGAGTCTCACTCTGTTGCCAGGCTGGAGTGCAGTGGTACAATCTTGGCTCACTGCAACCTCCACCTCCAGGGTTCAAGCGATTCTCCTGCCTCAGCTTCCTAAGTAGCTGGGCTTACGGGAACATGCCACCATGGCTGGCTAATTTTTGTATTTTTAGTAGAGACAGGGTTTCACCGTGTTGGTCAGGCTGTCTGAAACTCCTGACCTCGTGATCCACCCACCTCAGCCTCCCAAAGTGCTGGGATTATAGGCATGAACCACTGAGCCCGGCCCAAAATGCCAATCTTTTCTCTTGTGGTTTCTGGGTTTGATGTCAAGATTATAAAACTATTCTCCTGTACTTTTTCTAGTACAATATTGTTTTTTATGTTTAGATTTTTTAATCCACCTGGACTAAAATGTGGATTAAAACCACCTTTTGGATACCAAGGAGGAGTATACTTTTATTTTTCTCTAAATCTATGTAATAAAATAGTCTCTTCTTCCTTTACTGATTCAAAATGCCACATTTACTGTGTGAACATAGTAATTGGGGAAGAGGACGTGATACGAACTCTATTCTGCTCGATGGGTCTATTGATCCATTCCTCTTTTGTTATTAAATGGCTCTTAACTTCTCCAGTTTTTATACTATATTTTCCAATTTCCTAGGGAAAATCTTTTTAAGGTATCTTCATTTATTCATTTTTCCTAGATGATCCCTAATAAATTTTCCAACAGAAATGGATTATCCCAGGCTGACTTAAGGCCTGGGAAGTGTTGGGAAGCAGAGAGTAGAAGAAGGACCCCTGGAGTCCAAGGACCTTTCTCCCCCAATGAACAGAACTCAGGGGATTGATTACCTTTTCCAGTAATTTTTTTTTTGTTGTTTTTTTGAGATGGGATTTCCCTCTTGTTGCCCAGGCTGGAGTACAATGGCTCCATCCCGGCTGACTGCAACTTCTGCCTCCTGGGTTCAAGCAATTCTCCTGCCTCCACCTCCAGAGTAACTTGGATTACAGGCATGTGCCACCACACCCAGCTACTTTGTGTATGTGTGTGTTTGTGTGTGTATGTGTGTGTTTAGTAGAGATGGGGTTTCACCATGTTGGTCAGGCTGGTCTCAAACTCAACCTCAGGTGATCCACCCACCTCGGCCTCCCAAAGTGCTGGGATTACAGGCATGAGCCAGTAGTCATTTTATCAGGGGCTCTGTCTGACCTGCTAAGAGATGGCAGGTAACAGAGCACCTGTATAACATCAGGCACTGTGTCAAGGACTTCATTGACCAGATCAATCCTGCCTTTAAGAAGTTCATAGCCTATCAGAGAGAGGTCCCCTGTGAAAAAAAGGCCTCATTCCAATGAGAGGTTAAAAGCTCTGTCACCATTACCCGAGGTGGAAGCAAAAGAGTCCTGTAAGTGTATAATTTATTTAACTAGTGGGAGATTTACAATTTTCATGGAACTTTAAGCGGGAAGATGGTAGAAAGTAATTAAAATTCTGCCTTAAGAGAGTGTTAGCAAGCCTCAAATGAAAGCTTCTTCATTTACTTCTCACCTGTGTCATGTCATATATTCCTCTACGGAAGCAAGTTTCTCATTGTAGAAAGGTGATCTCTGTTAATATAATGCTATCTATCAAATGTTTTTCATATACCAGACACATACATACATGCATATATGTGTGTGGGTATATATATAGTTTTTAATTTGATTTTTATCTATATTCATAAATATCATATGTATATATGTGTGGATATCACATATTGTATATAAACATATATACATATACACGTATTCCTGACAACCACTCTGGGAGATAGCTATTATGACTTCTGTTTGAAGACACTGAACCCAGCTACCCAGCATCATTACACCACTTATAAAACCGTGGGCAATTACCACAGTACTCTAAGGCTCAGGCTTCTCATGGAGAAAATAAGAGGGGCCATTCAAAGGACTATTGTGAGTAATTTATGAGATAATGGATATCAAACATGGAGCAAGGACCTGGTGTAAAGAAAGTGCTCAACAGCTAATGACTGTTGAGGTCACACGGCTATTAAGTGGTTTAACAGAGCTTGTGTGAATGAAGTGATTCCCCTCAGGCTTAAATCAAATACTAAATACTTAGTAGGGTTGCTTTTTTAAACCATCTTCTATGGCCTTAAAAAAGACTCCTCACTAAAAGGAAGGGCAAGTTTATCTAAGTAGAAAATTACCTAAAACATATAATCATTATCAAATAAATGTAATGGGTTTCTACTCCAACATTTTAACAGCTCAGCTTCCCCACTTCCAAGCCCTCCAATTAGAAAATAGCAGGTTTGCGGAGCCCAAATTTCTGACAGAAACACTAGGTGCATTGTAAAAATCACTGAATTTTGTTAGCACGTTTGGTTCTGCCTGAGCTCACATGCAAACACCACAGCCAGTGCTAATTCTATGAGATCTGTCTCCACACCCCACTTCCTAATTCCCAATTATGGTGTCTCAGAAACAACCAGCAGATCACAGGGACTCACACCATGGTTTTCTTTTTTTAGGCGGGGGGGGGGGGGGGGGGGGGGGGTGTGTTTTTTTTGTTGTTGTTTGTTTGTTTTTGAGATAAGGTCTTGATCTTTCACCCAAGCTATAATGCAGTAGTGCAATCATAGCCCACTGTAGCCTCGAACTCCTGGGCTCAAGTAATCCTCCAGCCTCAGCCTCCCAAGTAGTTAGGACAACAAGTGTGTGCCACCATACCTGACAAATTTTTGAATATTTTTGTAGAAACCAGTCCCTTGCTGTATTGCCTACGCTGGTCTCAGACTCCTTGACAATCAATTTATTTCAGCCTGATCCCATCCAGGGTTCCCTCACATTTGAAAGAGATTGTGTGAGGCCATTTGGAAGGGTACTGACCTGTCCTAGATGAAGTTTTAAAACCTGGACCCAGAGAAATTAACCATTCAATAAATTCTTGCAGGTTAATTCACTGAAGTGGCAAGACCAGGTAAAAGTGAGATCTCAAAACTCTGTTCTGCAATCCCCTAAAGAAAGTCATAACATTTTAAATTGTTCACCCTGAGCTGGGAATTTTTTTAATGGCCTACCGTGTAAGATGAGATCAAGTCAGATCTGTATCTATAACAATACACATAAAATTACTGGCTCAAATGTGTGACCGTGAGAGGTAAGGTTTGGTATGAGACTAAAATGTTATTCCATTGAGATTGGGGAAGGTTTAACCAGAAAAATTGCATCTAACCATTTTTATTCATCTTCTTCCTCTTATCCTCCTCCCTTCTCTCTCTTGTTTAGTGCTGGAAGGTCATAGTGACAAGTATTCATTGAGAAGAAAAGCAGGAGAATGGGTATTTGCAAAAAGAATAGGTAGAACAATTTTAACTGTACATGTTTTATACTTTTTTCTGCCCTTCATATATACACTATTCCACTAAAAAAAATTGAACCTCATCTTAGTTGTCATTGGATTTAAGGGAAAAAAAGAGCTTTTCAACATTTTCAAATTTCAAAAATTTTTACTTTTTATTTTGTATTTATGAATTTAGTTTCTGTCATAATGTATCATATAACATAATTGCATTAACTTTTTTTAAAAAATTAAGGGAAAAAAGCACTCATTGTCCTACCACTTGGAAATAATAATAGCTGACATTTATTGAGCATTTTGTATATTCCAGGTACTTCTCCAAGAGCTGTATGCATTATCTTGTTTAATCCTCATCAACGCTATGAAGTAGGCACTACTAGTATCTCTGATCTATGGTTGAAATTAATGCACAGAACAGTTAAGTAACTTGCCTTGAGCCATACAGTTTGTAGTTGGTGAAAACACTACTCAAATTAAGAGTACATCATGACTGATCATGACTGAGTATATCATGCCAGTGCCCAGCCCCTCCACGACTCTACTTTTATATAATACTTTAATCACTTTTTAAGGTAGAGTTAGGATCCTACTGCACTTACAATTTTGGAACAGGACTAGTAAATTCTTTTACCCACCAAATTTCCTCCTATTTGAATGAAAAAGAAAGCAGATCTATTAACTTTATTTCAATTTTTTTATTATGTTGCATCATCCATGAGCTACTAAAAAACAAAGCACAGATTGTGACTGAAAGCCAGTTACTTCAGAATTTGGCCCAGGAAACTTGTAAAACAAAATGGTGTAATCTGCAATGGAGAGGAAGCTAATATTTCATAAGTCACATTTTGATAGGTCTTTAGTTCTCATCCTCTCACAGTTAGTTCATAGATCGGAGGACTCCAATAGAAAAAATTCCCAAACATCCCTGTATATAATCAATACTCAGTGGTTAAGACTAATAAATACTCATTTGAGGAATCAGCATATACATGAGTCCACCAAAAGAAAGAGCTGTATTTCACATTCCTTGTCTTTCATTGCACAGATCACTAGGTTTTCATTGCTATTCCCTTCTTCAGGGCTCATTCTGTCTTTTTCTAGAACCAAGTGCTCTACCAGTAAGATTCAAAACATGCATAAATGAGGAACTCATCATTTCCATTTTCTTAAAAACTTTTCGCATGCTCATCCCTAAGCCTTCTCAGGAGGAGGTAGTACTCCCCATCTCTCATTGCTTTAGATCAGTCTTCCCCAAAGAAACCCACATTGAAGAAGGAGGCACTCAGCCAGACTGTCACATGACTATAAAGAGGCTATAGATGCCACTGGGACCTCCATTGCTGATGGTGTGTTTTTATAATCTGGCATCCGTATCAAGCAGTGAGAGGCAGCTTGGCCTTCAGAGAATAAGGGCTGGTCCCTGGACTCCTAAGTTTAACTTGAAGACTCCAGCCCTTCTTGCTATAGGCAAATCCCTTAATGTCTTTGGTCGCAGTGCTTTCTTGTGAAACCCTGGGACTCTGATGTAGGATATCAGGTTGGTCAGTCAGCAGGTTGGAAAGATCAGGCTCAGCTTTTCCCCACTCCCCTGGCTTCATTGAGAGCAGCTCTACTTTATTTTTTTAGAGTTCTATATAAAACTTTGTTTGAAAACAGGATTTTCAGACATTTTTTCTTCTTTTTGGTAAAAATTACTGAATAAGATGATTCCTAGTGTTGGTTTTAGCCCTATGTGAATTTTTATAATAACCCAGTTCAACTTTGTATCTTTCCATGTGAGGGCAAAAGTACATTCCCTTCATATCTGTGGCATATATTGCTTTCCATAGGATTTTCTTCTTTGCTATAACTGGCAGTATTTAGGAATGATCTGAATTATCTTAATCACACCAGCAGTTGTAAATCATGGTCAGGCTACATAATGTGTGATCTCTCACCCTTAGCCCTCAAACAAAGCATTCCTGAAAGGCATAGTTTGTCTGTGTTATTTCAGACTATGGGAATGTAAGAGTGCAGGTGGAACACAAAGGTAATACAGATGAGCTTCTGCCTCCCACAAGAGAGCAACCACATCTGTTTTCCTAAGCCAGAGGTCCATTGAGGACAAAGACATCATTTAATACTTATGTTTATCTCACACTCTGTTAAGGAATGATGCCTATGTGAAATGCATCGAAATCAGGAGGACTTGATACATAAATGGTTGAAAAGGGATAACTGTATTTGCAATTATTATGCTATGTTGGCATCAGCCACAAAGGGCTCTATGATGGCCTATGTATGCTATCTGTTCTTTCCATAAAAAGAGGTGTTCATAGAGAAGTAATATCTATCAACCTGAAATCTGGGTTATACTATAGTCTCTTTAAAGTTCTGGTTGGTCTATATGTTTTGGTAAACTCCTGGTTTGTGCCTGCTTATTTTGTTTTATGGGAGTCATTCTTAAAATATGACACATAGACCATCTACATTAGCATCACTGCAGTGAGGTATTTTTTTAAAGTGAAGGTTTCTATGGAATCAGAATCTTTGTGAGAAGGGCCCGGTTTGTTACCATACTCTCTGGAGCTTCTAATGCACACTGAAGTTATTTTCTTTTTTCATGTGACTCTTTTGCTTTAATATGGCCTCAGAAAATACCATTTAATATTCCAGATGTTTTGGCCACTAAAGGTATAAAGTTTGACAAGTCCTTTTACCCTTCAATTTCTTTTTTTTAAAAATGAAGTAGGAGCAGAGGGAAGGCGGCTCTGGTGTTGGGAGTGGGGTGTTGTAGATGGTCTCTATGGGTCCTGCCAACTAACAAGCCATTCCTGAGTTTTAAGTTAACTTAAGCTTGGAGGCCAGAGCAGTTTGTTACCTAGGTATTTTTAGAGTTATTATCCATTATATGGCACATATTCAACCTGGAGAAACAGAAACTTTTAAAATATTTATGTACATATTTATGATGTGTAAAATGGAAAATGATACATCTGGGAACAAGTACCAAAAATGAAATAAGTGTCTAATAAAATAAGCAAACCAGTAAGAAGTCATATATCACCTGACTCAGTTCCTTCTACAGGGACTAATCAAATGAAATGCATCTTGAAATCCACAATTAAACATGCCACAGAGTCTAGCCAGAGAAGACTGCATCGAAAGACGTGATTTGACTTTTATGAGTTCACTTTTTCATTGGATAAATTAAATTTTGTAAACTGATTTCAAAGTGGTTTTGGAGTCTTGAGCTGAATTCTCCCCACTGCAGTCTACTATGAAAACTAACTGGTGACAAAGTTTTATTCTATTGATTTTGACCAATGCTTATTTTGTTGACCAAGAGTTATTTAATGTCCATAATATGGCATGTTCCACTTCCTGAAATGACCTAATCACCTCCCGTCTCTATCTACTACCAATTCCCCAGCCTTAGATTGGGCTTTTGTGTCTCTTTCCCATGTTATTGCAATGTCCTTCCAACAGGTCAGCCTTCTCCTTTCAATACATCTCCACCCTAGATTCTTAAAATACAAGTCTGATTATGTCAGTCTTCTGCTTGAAACTCTTTATTGGCTACTCTTTACCTGTTGGATAAAGTCCAACCTCCTGGTCATGGCATACCAGACCATTCATTACCTGACTAAGCCTTTATCTCTAATCATGTCTGCATGACCCCAGAGACACTGAAACTCCAAGCAGGCAAGTTCTTTGAGAGCCGTAACTTTGAAAATGCTATTTTGTCTTCTGGTATGCCCTCTTCTCTCCCTCCCTCCTTACCTACCCAAGAGTGCCTGGTATATTTGAGGAATATCAGGAAGACCACTGAGGCAAGAGTAAAGTGAGTAAAGGGAAGACTATTAGGATTTAGGTGGGAGGCAGAAAATGGGGCAAATCATGTAGGACCTTATACTTTGAGTAATATGGAATGTCACTGGAAAGATTCTAGCAAATAATTGGTGTGATCTGTTTTATATTTTAAAGACTCACTCTGGCTTCCATGGTGAGAATGTCTGTGAGAGTGAGAAGTGTGAGAAGAGCAAAAGCAGAGAGACCAATTGTGAAGAAATTACACTGACCTGAGCAAGAAATTAGTGTGGAAGCAGTGAAGATGGTGGGAAGTTGCCAGATCCTGGACGTGTTTTGAAACTAGAAGCAATAGGATTTGCTGGTGAATTGATGTAGAGTATGACAGAATGAAGAAATCAAAGATGACCCCCATGTTTGGGGTCAAAGGAATTGGAAAATTGAAGTAGCCATTTACTGAGATAGAATAGAAAGGGCATATTTGCAGAGGATAGGAGCACATTCGAAGTTCAATCTTGGAAATGGTGAATTGAGATGCTTATTAGACACTGAAGTGAGGATGCCTTGTAGACAATTGGATGTTTTAGTCTGGAATTCAAGGGGGAGGCTTCATCTAGATAAATTAACTCAGAAGTTGTCAACATACAAGCATTATTTATAACTGAGCATAGATAAAAAAAAAAAAGAGGAAATTTAACACATAAAAAGCACTAAAAATGTGAAATGAATAAACAAGATCCCAACGTGCACAACAAAGTCTCATATCAGTATCATTAGAGAGATTTCATTCTTCACCGTACTCTCTTATGAAAAATCTGTTTGCAATTCTCGTTTCCAATGACACACTACTAATGAAGTTATTTATTAGGCTAATATAGACATGGACATACAATTATCTGTTTGAAGATTGAATTACTAATGTCTTATTATCCCATGCCTTAGTGGTCATATACAGTATTTGCAAAAAAAAAAATCAATACATCAATATGATGAGGCTGTCAACTGTTAGATGGCTATCACTGCTAAAAGAGATATTTTGGAATATTAAAAATTTGTCACATCCTCACATGATGCCTAACAGTTTCCAGTGTGCTTTATCATCCATTATCTCTGTTTAATTTTGAACCTCATGACATCCAAATACTAGGTAGGTCAGTGTTATTATCCCTGATTTAAATTTTGAGAAACTAAGGCTCAGGAGGTGAAGTGATTTACTTGAGCTGATGAATGGGTCATCATGGTTTGAATCCTGGTAGTCCAAGTGCCTGCTTCTCTTCAATGTGTCACCTGAAAAGCCTGAGGTCCTGCTCATCCTTAGCTGCTGATATGGTTTGGCTGTGTCCCCACCCAAATCTCATCTTGAATTGTAGTTCCCATAATCCCCATGTGTTGTGGGAGGGACCAGGTGGTGATAATTGAATCATAGGGGGCAGTTCCCCCATCTTGTTCTCATGGTAGTGAGTTAGTGCTAACGATATCTGGTGGTTTTTATAAGGGGCTTCCCCACTAGATGGGCATTCATTCTCCTTCCTGCTGCCATGTGTAAAAGGATGTGTTTGCTTCCCCTTCCACTATAATTGTAAGTTTCCTGAGGCCTTCCCAGCCATGCTGAGCTGTGAGTCAATTAAACCTCTTTCCTTTAGAAATTACCCAATCTCTGGTATGTCTTTATTAGCAGCGTGAGAACAGACTAATACAGCTGCCAAACCAATAAATGGCACAGGATGACAAGTAGCATAGGTCTTTTTTACATTTCAAATTGAAGACTAAGGAAATAAATCATCTTTACTGGGCACCATTCACTAGGTCAGATGCTTTGTGTGTGGATCTCGGTTTAATCACTAGAAACTCTCAGCCAGGCGATCTTGAGGTTTCCGACGAAGTACTGAAGGGGAGGAGAATTATGACCCCAAGGATGTGTTTGGACTCAGCTTGAGACGCACCTTCCACTCAACCACCTCACCCACTTAGCTCTTGCACCTTTGAGCTGAGATTTCTTCCCACAAATGCCAATACATTAACATTTTATCTTGCTCTTTAATCTTAATCACTTGGATGTTTTCCTTCTATTAACTAAGTTTCTAAGTCCTATTCATACATTCCCATGCATCCAGTTGCAGATTATCTATTTTCAATTTTAATAGCCTCTCCTCAATAATGATGGTTCAGAATAAGAACATATATCATTGATTTTATACTTTTATATACACTTGGCCTTTGCTGATGTTATTTAAGCTGCACAACAATCATATTAGAAAGGCATTATTTTTGTATTTTAAAAACGAGAGAACAAACTCAGAAAGACTAAAATATTCTTTCCTTTGATCACAAAGCTACTAATAATTGGAAGAGTTGGGATACAAACTCAACGAACATATAAATCCAAATTCCAAGCTTTCCCTAACTACACTACCACCTCCCCTCATCATGACCCTATGGTACTTTCCAGAAGACAATATCAAACATGAGCCAAATTGTAGTCTATTTCATCCTCTGGATGAGATTAATTTGCTGCTTCTTTCTGCCTTAAAAGAGTCAACAAGTTTTTCTGTGGTCCTCTCCCATCTTCTAGTCCTACGTTCCCAACACCACCCCACCACCCTGCCAGGGATTGCCAAACCCTGATACAATTAGTGAAGTCCAGGAATGAATGAGATATCTTTACAACAGCCTGATTGAAAGAAACTTCTATGCTTCTAAAAGGCAAGAGATTCAATTTTGTACTAGACACTAAATCTCAAATAGGACCCACAAATCTCTGCCAAAACTAAAAGATACAATTTATTGGAGAACTTTTTCAGTTAATACATCCAATCCATTGTCTGCTTCACATTTAAGGTTTCTATGTGGCATATGGCTGGAGAGGAGAGAAGAGGGTGGCTGGAGTTTCCATCCTGAGATTCGGCCTTCACAGGTGTGCCTGCTGCTCTTCTCCACACAGATGCCATGCATGCTGAGGAGACTCATAAAAGAACAGGGTTAGTAATGCACAGTCTCAGGCTACCTGACTTAAACAGGCATCATGGGGAGAAATTTAATTCACATACTGGCATTCTTATGCCTCTTTTCTATAATGGGGTTTTGATCACATCATAAAGGAGCCCCTCAGCCAGTTGAAAATCATTGCCTTGCTAAGGAATTATGATTGTGGGCACTCTGGAATGCTATGTTGATTGTGATGTTAATAGGTACAAAGATATACAATGTACAGCTCAATAACCATTCCATTAATGTCTAGTTTAAAGTTTATTTCGGATATCATCATTATGAAGGAGAAAGTGACCCACAGGACAGCCACTGGGAAAAGTAAAGCCCACTTAAAAGCAGGTAGGCATCTAAAAGCCATTTGCCTCTCCCTAGCTTCATTGTTCATGAAATGTGCACAACATTGAGTTTGCACAGTTAGGCCCATTGAATAATCAAAGAGAAGGTTTCACTTGGACAAAATTGGCATGCAAAGCATGAGTGGGAACAAAGTCACATTGTCATTTCCATTTACTGACGCAGTGATACAACAAACACATTATTCACCATGAATTGCATTAAGACTCCTGAAGCAGAAATACTGGAGGTGCTCCAGTATCACAGTGTCAGTAATTTCACACAAATACACTCAAATGATGTGCTCTTCATCATTCGTTTTCCTAACTACCATGGGTTATGTTTGACAGGTTATAGGCAAGATATTTAAATGGTGATTTTCATCTTTCCCTCTCTGAGCGAGTTATGCTAGTAAAAAGTGGTCCGGTTGGTAATCTCCTTGGCTACAACTTCTTCTTTTGTGTTGGCTCTGAAATATCTCAAATGTTAAAAAATTGTGGCCGGGCGCGGTGGCTCAAGCCTGTAATCCCAGCACTTTGGGAGGCCGAGACGGGCGGATCACGAGGTCAGGAGATCGAGACCATCCTGGCTAACACGGTGAAACCTCGTCTCTACTAAAAATACAAAAACTAGCCGGGCGAGGTGGCGGGCACCTGTAGTCCCAGCTACACGGGAGGCTGAGGCAGGAGAATGGCGTAAACCCAGGAGGGGGAGCTTGCAGTGAGCTGAGATCTGGCTACTGCACTCCAATCCGGTCGACAGCGCGAGACTCCGCCTCAAAAAAAAAATAAAAATAAAAAATAAATTGGGGTGGCGTGGGAGGAAGAAATGCCCGGAAAAGTGAAACATGGAGCCTTAATAAGAACTCAGATTTTTAAACTGTTAGAAAACAGTTTGATGATAAGGAATTCAGGAAAATGCAGGACAAAAAAACAAGAGATACAGACTTCAAGCTTCTAATTAGAGTTTAAAACCAGCCTCAAAACTTGCTACATGAGTTCAGGTACCTGACCATTTGCTATAACCCCTCCATCTTAACCTCTAAACTCTCTAACCTGGAGAGTAGTTCCGTATATAGAAGCGTTTGTTGGAATGAGCTTGGGATTTGTAGAGAACCCCAGGTTTGAATCCTGGACATAGCGACACAGCAGCACTTTTCTGCGATGCAAATTATAGACACTAAAGGTCTGTAAAGCACTGAGAATATGAATTGTTATATAGAGATAGAGTGACCAGATTTCTTAGCAAGCTAGTAGGTATTATGATTATTTATTTATTTATTCACCCATTCACTCATTCATTTGTGTACTCATTCTGGTAAGGAAACTTTTCCCAGTAATTCACATCAGTAATGAAGTAAACAGAGAGAGAGATTTGTTTTTTAGAAAGAAAGCTATGATTACAATAGAGTTTATTCACTGGTTAGAAGCAAGGGGGAAGGAGGGACAAAGGAAAGAAGGAACCAGTATGGAACTGGTGATGTTTGAGCTGTGTTGTCAAGAGGGACTCTCAGGGGTTAGAACAGAAAAGGCCCAGACCAGGGGGAGCAACCTGAGCAAGGAGGAAAGGGTTAGAGTGCACACGTGACTAGGGACCTCATTTGATCCATATGTGGGGCCATGTTGAAGTTAAGCATGACTGGGGAAAGATGAAATCTTGAAGCTCTTGTGTGCCATATTAAGGAGTGTGTGCAGTCTCCTCTAAATCAGTCAGTCTTCTTTCTCGCTGCACATTACACTGCAGGAGTTTTTGAAATACACTCAGAACCCATCCCAAAATATTTGATTATTTGGTTTGGGGATAAACACAAGGTTAGAATTTTCAGTGCTACTCACAGACAGCTAGGGATCACCACTATGCTACACAGATGGAGTTAGCCAAGGATTTTTAAGCAAAGACACGTCAAGGTCAGTTTTGTGTTTTACAAGAACAAGTCCAGCAGATGTGTGGAGAGTGGATCAAGAGAGGGTGAAAACCAAGTAGGAGATTAACATAGTGTATTATAGCAGTAATTTTCAAACTGTGGCTCACCAAAGCTCTAAGGTTTTATGGAGTTTCTGCAAAGGTTGTAAAACACTTGCTTTCAATTTTATTTTTAAAATATTTGCTTAATTACTATTAAAAAGAATAATTGACAAAAATTCATTGTGATATGGATCAAATTTTAATACATCAAGAATGGTTGAATTTATGTTTCCAATTTAATTCAATAAAGATGCTCCTGAAATCTTAATTGATGAATAGCTTGGAACTATATAGCAAGCTACTAAAAAATCAGGAAAGAGAACAAGTCATCAGGCTACGGGATTTTTTAAAAAATATGTGCTATCAAAACAATACACATCAAATGTTGACGACAAATCACAACACACAATTCCAGATTTCAAGTATTTTGTGTTCCTCACACATGGCTTTTCTTTATCTTGTGCATTTCTTTAAGAAAGTGGTAATATACACATAAAATGTTATTTTTATGTGTATTCATTATTCATTTTATGCATACATAATAGTATTATGCTTAATAGTATTAAGTACGTTCACTTTGTTGTGCAACTAATTTCCAAAACCTTTTGATCTTACAAAACTGAAACTTTATACCCATTAAACACACATCTCATTTCCCTCTCCCCTGCCAGCCCTGGGAACCACCATTCTACTTTTCTGTTTCTATGAATTTGACTAATCTAAATACTTCATACGAGAGGTATTCTGCAGTATTTCTCTTTTGGTGACTAGCCTTTTTATTGAGTTTGAGTCTCACTCTGTCACCCAGCCAGGCTGGAGTCAAGTGGCATGATCTTGGCTCACTGCGATCTCTGCTTCCTGGGTTCAAATGATTCTCCTTCCTCAGCCTCCCAAGTAGCTGGGATGACAGGTGTATGCCATCATGCCCGGCTAATTTTTGTATTTTTGGAGAGATGGGGTTTCATCATGTTGGCCAGTTTGGTCTTGAACTCCTGACCTCAAGTGATCCACCTACCTCGGCGTCCCAAAGTGCTAGGATTACAGGTATGAGCCAATGGGCCCAGTTGTGACTAGCCTATTTTATTTAGCATAATGTCCTTAAGATTTATTCATGCTGTATCACATGTCAGAATTTTCTTCCTTTTTAAGGCTGAATATTCCATTGTACATATATGCCACATTTTGTTTATTCATTTGTCCATCAACAGGCATTTGGGTTGCTTTCATGTCCTGGCCATTGTGAATAGTGCTGCTATAAACGTGGGTGTGCACATATCTCTTCAAGACCCTTCAATTACCTTGAATAGATAACCAGAAGTAGAATTGCTGGATCATACAGTAATTCTATTTTTAATTTTTTAAGAAATACATTGACTTTTAATAAGTAAAAGCTACACATTGGAAAATAAATGTATCCATATAAAAAGCAGCTTTATCTATTTTATAAAACAGAATTCTACATAAGCATTTGTTTCATAAAGGGTAGGAAGGGATCTGCTGCTTTGGAGAGAAAGGAAAGGGAGGATGGGGACTTCAGGACAGAGCTGTTCGGAACGAAGGACAAGGGCAGACATTGCTCAGAGAGGTTAAACAGGTGCTTTTGCTGGTTCCAAGTCTTTGCTAGTGTGAATAGTGCTGCAATAAACATATGTGTGTGTGTGTGTGTGTGTGTGTGTGTGTGTGTGTGTGTGTGTGTTTATAGTAGAATGATTTATAACCCTTTGGGTAGATAGTAATGAGATTGCTAGGTCAAATGGTATTTCTAACTCTAGATCCTTGAGAAATCACCACACTGTCTTCCACAATGGTTGAACTAATTTACACTCCCACCAACAGTGTAAAAGTGTCCCTATTTCTCCATATCCTCTCCAGCATCAAAGATAGACTAGATAAAGAAAATGTGGAACATATACACCATGGAATACTATGCAGCCATAAAAAAGGATGAGTTCATGTCCTTTGCAGGGACATGGATGAAGCTAGAAACCATCATTCTCAGCAAACTAACACGGAAACAGAAAACCAGACACTGAATGTTCTCACTCATACATGGGAGTTGAACAATGAGAAGCACATGGACACAGGGAGGGAAACATTACACATGGGGCCTGTCGGGGGGTGGCAGGGGGAAGGGGAGGGATAGCATTAGGACAAATACCTAATGCAAATGATGGGTTGATGGGTGCAGCAAACCACCATGGCCCATGTATACCTGTGTAACAAACCTGCACATTCTGGACATGTATCCCAGAGCTTAAGTATAATAAAAATAAATAAATAAATAAAAATTTTAAAAACGAAGATGATTTTGTTAAGATCTTTAAGACCTCCCCGCAATCACCCCGGTCTTTTTCATGAACGTGGCCCTGTGAGGGGGTTTTCAGTTGTATGAAAATAACACAAACCTCTTTGGATAGCATAATCTTGAAGTCTGTGAATATCCCTGTCCACAGCTGACTCAGAAAGAACACTTCTACAAGACATATAGAAAAATTAAACATTGCATCACTTTCCTGGCCTTTCCTCAGCAGGGGCCCTCCTTTTGAGTCACAGGGTAAAGGAAGCCTACAGAAAAGTTCCTCATTCTATTTTACCTAGAAGCCTTGGTGGCTTTTCTGATATTCTAAAAGTTAGAGACCCACCAATAAATGCTGCATTGTGCTGTGAAAAAGCGGATTACCTAAGATTTCCATATTAGTACACAGGGTTTCTGTCAGAAAGAGTTGAAAACTAACAGTGGCACTCTCAAGCGATTAGTTGGGGCCACAAAGGAACAAAGGCAACAAAAGAAAAGCCATTATGCAAATATCTGGCCAGTAATTGTCTGACCATTTTGAAGAGCCTTGGCAAAGAATTGGAGGAGAGTAGGCAAATTAAAGGGTTTTCTGCCAGACTGAATTATTAGATCTCTCTATAACTAATAACAGGCTTCTGCATGATTTTTCCTCAACAGGCTTATTGACAGTCTTGATATGAGAGACGAGAGAGGTATAAGAAGGACGGATCCAGGATAATATCCTAATCACCACTCAGATGACTTAGCTGGTATGGCAGAAACCTGGAATATAGGGGAAAGTATGACTTTGGAGAATTAGAAGAGATTGCCAATCTAGAGTAACTATCTCCTATGGCTGTAGAGAAGCATGAACCCAGAGGGATACAGGACTGAAACCAGAGTCATTCATCTCCCTCCCACCACATAAAAAATACATATTGATTTTTTTTGATGATTTACCTACTATATGCCTGAATAATTCTGGTTTAGTTAATACCTTCAGTGAAATAAAGCTTTAGGAAATGGAGTAAACATGGTCCAAATCCTCAGAGAATTCCTAGAGAATGTGACAAGCAAGGAATCAGCAATTACAATAAAGGGGGCAATAAAAAATAACCATTACTGCAGAGTCCTGTGGGACACTTAGGGCAAGCCCTACTACAGCTCTGGGTACTGGGAGGTTCCAGGGTTGGGGGGAGGATGAGGAGGGTCCTGCAGCTGGAGACAGGAGGCAGGGTGAGTAAAGGGACTGTAGCTTGGTAGGACAAATATGAAGTGAGTGGATTGAGGTTGGTGAGGATCTCATATTTTACAAACACCAAAGCCATCGGGAGGGTTTGTTAAAGCACAGACAGCTGAGCCCACCCCCAGAGTTTCTGATGTTATAGTGCTAGTGAATTTGCAATTTGAACAAGCTCCCAAATGATACAGATGCAGCTGGTCCAGGGACCACATACTGAGAACCACTAATGTAGAGAATATATTGGAGTTAGAGATTGGAGGGGATGGGAAGCACATCTTCCAAAACAGGTGGCCATTATAGTAAGAGATAGTGACAGCATGGACGAGTGACGTGGGAGAGGTGATGGACTGTGATCAAGGTGTAGAACTGAGAGTTCTCAGTAACTAACTGGATATGGCAGGTGATGAGGTCTTTGAAGTGTGCAGTCAGAAGGATTACGTTATTCCCAGAGGCAGGGAAAAAAGGAGGAAGAGATTTGGGACAGAAAATGACATTTGGGTCCTGAGGGTGGTGCTTATAAGTCTCATAAGTAGAAAGTAATAATCAAATGTAAGTTATTTCAAATGTATATATCAGATTTATACAAAGCAGTTAGTTAAATATATGTTATTAAGGAGCTAAAAGAAATGAAAAAAATAGACACAGACACAGGTCAGAGATCTGGGAAGGTATGGAGATAGAGACTAAAGCTGTAGAAATGCCCCAGAGAGAACATGTAGATAAAAAGAGAAGCCCTAGAACAAAATTTTGAAAAAAGAAATGTGCCATTTGAGAAATGGGCAAAAGAAAGAAGGAAGAAATGGGCAAAGGAAAGAAGGAAGAAATGGGCAAAGAAAGGGAAAAAAGAAGACCCAAAAGGTCAGGAGAGGCAATCAGAAGTGCTCAAGAAACGAACAGAATAGAAGAGAACATTTCCAGGAGGGGTGGATGCTCTACAACTGCAGAGAGGACCAACAAGAGAGGGTCACAGACATCCATTGTCTTTAGGAACACGGGAGAGTTGAGACCATAGGGAGAGTATGTTAGGTGAATGACAAGCACGGTAACCAGATGCTGATAAGCAGGGTAACCAGTACTGACATGATGATACCATATTCTAGGCAGTGGAGGGTCTGTTGGAAATTGGAAATTCTACTGCTTATTCTCAAGTTTAAGCATCTTCATTCTGTGTTCAGGGGCATTTGAAAATTTCATGTCTAGGGGAAAGCAACCACGAAGGCTGGTAAGTGAAACTGCCATTACACATATATTCGTCTAAAAGGAAGAGTATCAGTGACACAGCCCAAAGCTCTGGAGCAAGAATTCTCATACTGAGGAGACACAGAACCATCCCAAGGCAACTGTGGCAGTTGCTTTCCAGAGAGATTCAGCAGGCTACCCCAACACGGCTCTGCTCACCTCTTTCTCTAAAGGGTATCTTGTTTCTGGTCTTAGTCTTTCATCACCTCATCCTCGGCATGTCCTCATTCCCTTCCCACCTCCCCCCCAATAGTCTCACCCCTTTGGAACAAAGCAAATGGGAATGCTGTTCCTTGCTAAATAAGCACTGTTTGCAGGTGAGAAAGAAAATTAAAGCACAGAACTGACATGCAACTGGAGTGGAGTATGAATAGCATGAAGACAAGATGGACAAAGTCAGATATGATCAAGATAAATTACAAAATTAATTCCAAAATATGGAAAATAATGCTACAAACAAAGTTTAACAGAGTAAAATTCAATACAAAAAACATACTGAAAGGAGCAATTAGAAGAGGAAAAAAAAAAGCACACAGTATAACCCAGAACCATGAATATTTTATAGTATGCAGCCAGCAGCATTTCAAAATGTCTAAAATCCACATCATTTTCTCCTCATAACCTAAAATTACCCTATGGTTTTAGTGCAAAGCTTCAAGTCTGATTTTAAATGGTTTATGAATATTTTTAAATGAACTAAAGAAATGTAAATGGAATTTACAAGTTTGGAATTACAAGATTTGGTTTTTAAAATTATGAAAATCCAGAAAAATCTCATTTTCACCAATACCTGCTAGCATTTCCCTTGCCAAATCATTCATCTGATTTATTAGTGATTAATGATACTCATTCTGAAGTTACTTGCCTTGTATGAGAAAGCATAGAATCTGGTCCTGCCGCTGGCTAACTTATTTGGCATAAAGTAAATCATTTAAATCAATCAGTTTCCTTGTAAGTAAAATTATTCAATTTGATTAGACAGTCTGTAAGTTCCTGGCTAGCCTAAGAATTCTGAAAACATGACACATTATACTGATCATTGTGATACAATAGCTTACAACCAACAGAATCATAAAACTGATGAAAGCTTAGACAATATTCAATTTGACCCATTTGTTTTACTGATCTATAAAAAGAGGTCCCCAAAGATTTATGCATTGCCTAAGGCCAAGTAGTTTTTTTAGGATCTGCTACAGACTGAACGTTTGTGTTCCCCTAAAATTCATGTTTTGAAATATTATGGTATTAGGAAGCAAGACCTTCAGTTGATGATTAAGTTGTGAGGACCAAGACCTCCTGAATGGGATTACAGCCCTTATAAAAGAGCTCTGGAGAGCTCTCTCACCCTCTTTCATCACATGAGGACAAAACCAGAGGATGACCAGACACTGAATCTGTCGGTGCTTTGATCTAGGACTTCCCAGCCTCTAGAGCTGTGGAAAAATAAATTTCTGTTGTTTATAAAAGCTGTTTAGTCTATGGAATTCTCTTACAGCAGCCCAAACTGACTAAGACAGAAAATTGGTCCCAAGAAGTGAATGTGCTGCTGTAACAAATACCTTAAAATGTATCTTAAAACTGGATAAAGGGTGGAGGCTGAAAGAGTTTGCATGTATATGCTAGGAAAAGTCTGCATTGCCATGAAGAGGTGTTTAAAGGTGATTCTGGTACAGGCTCAGAAAGAAAAGCAGCAGAGAAAGCCTCAGTCTTCCTAAGGAATAGCTAAGTATCATGAACAGAATATTGGTAGACATATAAACAGCAAAAGTCAGACAGAAATGAGGAATATTTTATTGGAAACTGGAGGAAAATTGATCTTTTTCATAAAGTGGCAAAGAATTTGGCTGAATAGTGTTTATGTTCTAGTGTTTTGTGGAAGATAGAACCTGTAAGCAATAAAATTGGATATTTAGCTGAAATAATTCCCAAGCAAAGTGTAAAAAGTACAGCTTGGTGCCCCCTGAGTTCTTACAGTAAAATCTAAGAGGAGAAAATGACATAACAATAGAATTGTTAGACAAAAAGGAACGTTTACTTAAATATTTGGAAAATTTGCAACCAGATTGAGAAAAAAATGTTTGGAACTCGAAGGGTGTGGCCTAGCCACCATTTGATAAGATTTGTGTGGGCATAAACTGTAGACTTAATCAGCCACCCCAGAAGGAATAGCACCAGTTTGAACTGAAGGGGAAGGAGATAGGAAGGAATGAAGGGAGACTGTCAGACTTCTTACGTCTTATAGGATAAGACCTATCTTATAGATACGTTTTATAGAATGGGACCTATTCAGCTGCAAATGTGTACTGTTGAAGACAAGGGAAGAAGGACCCCAAAAGCCATTCAAAGATCATCAGAGATGCCTCTTCAGTTTCAAAAAGAGGAGCCATTGCCTGGGTTTCAACTGGTTAGACAGGTTCTGCCCAAAGCTGTGGGTCCATAGAGAGGTACCTCCCCAACTAGTGGACCTAGAGGGCAGAGCCACAAGCCAAAGAGGTTTATTCTGGAGCTGTAAGACCTTGGAACCTGTTACGCCTTCCTTCTTCCTTATTTCTTTTCTTTTTCTAGTGGAAATTTCTATCCTTTGTCTGAGCCATCTTTGTATTTTGGAAGTACCTAACTTGTTTGGTTTCAGAAGCTCACAGCTGGAGAGTAATTTGTCTCTGGATGAATCATACTTTGAGTCTCACCCATCTCTGGAGTTATGATGATGACTTTAATGTATTTTTCATGTAAGAAGGATGTGATTTGGGGGTGGGGGCAGAAGCTGAATAATATGGATTGAATGTTTGCATCCCCCCCATCAAATTCGTATGTTAAAATCCTCATCCCTAATGTGATGGTGTTAAGAGGTAAGGGCCTTTGGTAGGAGAGTAAGTCACAAAAGCAGAGCCCTTATGAATGGGATTTGAGCTATAGAGAAAGCTTCAATCTCAGGAAATACAAGATGAGATACCAGAAATCTGTCTCTCCCACCATGTGAAGACACAGCAAAAAGACAGCCATCTATGAACCAAGAAGCAGGCCCTCACTAGACATGGAATCTGCCAGCACTTTGATCTAGGACTTCCCAGCCTCAGAACTGTGAGAAATACAATTCTGTTGTTTATAAGCAACCCAGTTTATGGTAGTTTATTATAGCAGCCTGAACAGACTAAGACAGGACTAGCTCCAAGGTCAGATTTAGGATCAGTATTATTTCCACTGGAGCATATTCCTCTTAAAGAGAGGTTAGGACAGCACAAAGAACTGAATATAGAAACTTAATGGTGATTCAGGTGTAAAACACATCAGGGCGGGTACACTGTGCAGTGGCAAATGTGTTAGATCTCCTGGAAGAAAGGTATTTTGACTGACCCCTAAAAAATCTGAAACTTGTGGAATGGCTAAGTTGATAATAAATTAAGAAATCAAAAGACAGGCAGGATTGTGGGTGGAATATATCAGTGGTGATTTAAAATCCATGTTTTTGTTTTTAAAATGCCTGCAAACCTTTTCAAACCTCTGATTACAAAAGCCTGTTAACTTCTTGTTCTAGACTGCCCAGATTTCAGGACTACAGAGTTGTGTGTTTCTCAATATCTGTAATGTAGGCATTTTAACTTATTTGACAGTTTACATACAGATTGCCAAGGTAGTGATCACAGTAAATGCAACTGTCAATTTAATTAGCATTAGTCCCTCCAAATCCATTGTGCATGTGTGTGTGTGTGTGTGTGTGTGTGTGTGTGTGTGTGTATAAACACATACAAGTTTGTGTTTCAGGTTTGCTAACTGGTAAAGACAAAGCCTTAAGAAAGCATTCATAATTTCTCAGGTCAGGTACTGAATGTCTAACATAAGTAATTTCCTTCTATGCTCTGTTATCTTATTAACACAGTCATTTAAAATGAGATTTTCTTTATAGGTTTTAATGAAAAGAACAGATCAGTTTTTATGGGATCCATGTTCCTACTCAGCTAGCAAGAATGAATACCATTTCTCCAGTAGTTCTAAAATTCTTCCTTAAGTCAAATTGTAATGTTTAGGAGACACAGAGCACACAAAGGGAGTAAGAGAGCTTAAAAACGTGGGTTTATATTTTATATTTTGAATCATCCTAAACAAGCACACAAATATACATCAGAGGAAGTAAAATCATAGTCACAGGATAGAGAGGCTTTGAAAGAGGTAAGAGCAAAATAGATGAGTTAAGAAAATTAAATTCAAATTTCTAAAGCAAAGATACAGACACTATGAATGCTTCGGAGAAAAATTGGACTTTGTGGGATTTTTAACCCATGAAGGAAAGTATACAAGGATGCAAGAGTATTTTATAATTTTACCCATGTAATTTTAGGATTATTAAATGATTAGTATATTCCTGAAGGATGTGGAGTTAAAACTGAAATGCTCAAACTGGCTCTTAATCCAGCCTGGGGAACAGAGCGAGACTCCGTCTCAAAAAAAAAAAAAAAAAAAAAAACTGTCCTAAAATATACAAAGGGTTGGTTTTACTTTTATCTTTTTTTTTTCATTTTTGTGGGTACATAGTCAGTGCATATATTTATTGAGTACATGAGATGCTTTGATAGAGGCATGCAATGTGAAATAAGCACAATTATAGAGAATGGGATATTCATCCCTCAAGTATTTATCCACTGAGTTACAAACAATCCAATTACACTCTAAGTTATTTTAAAATATAAATTTAAGTCATTATTGATGATAATCACCCTATTGTGCTATCAAACAGTAGGTCTTATTTATTCTATTTTTTGTAACTATTCCCACTGTCCCCTCAGTCCTAAACTACCCTTCCCAGCTTCTGGGAACCATCCTTCTAATCTCTGGGTCCATGAGTTCAATTGTTCTAATTTTTAGATCCCACAAATAAGTGAGAATATGCAGTTTGTCTTTCTGTGCCTGGCTTATTTCGCTTAACATAATGACCTCCAGTTCTATGTCGCAGAAAATGACTATCTCATTCTTTTTTATGGTTAAATAGTACTCCATTGTATACATAATACCACATTTTCTTTACCTATTTATCTGTTGATGGGCACTTAACGTTGCTTCGAAATCTTAGCTATTGTAAACCATGCTGCAACAAAAACAGGAGTGCAGATATCTCTTCAATATTCCTTTCTTTTGGGTACATGCTCAGCAGTGGGATTGCTGGATCATATGGCAGCTCAATTTTTAGTTTTTAGAGGAACCTCCAAATTGTTCTCCATAGTTTTTGTACTAATTTGCATTCCCACCAACAATGTGCAAGGATTGCCTTTTCTCCACATCCTCGCCAGTATTTGTTATTGCCTGTTTTTTTGGCTATAAACCATTTTAACTGTGGTGACATGATATCTCATTGTAGGTTTGCATTTCTCTGATGACTAGTGATGTTGAGCACCTTCACATACGCCTGTTTGCCATTTTTATGACTTCTTTTGAGAAATGTCTATTCAAATCTTGTGCCCATTTTTGATCAGATTATTAGATTTTTTCCTATACAGTTATTTGAGCTCCTTGTGTATTCTGATTATTAATCCCTTGTCTGAGGTATTTTTTTCCCATTCTGCTAGTTGTATCTTCACTTTGTTGATTATATCCCTTGCTGTGCAGAATCTTTTTAACTTGATGCGATCCGATTTGTTTTCTTGTGGAGTCTCAACGTTTTTCCAAAATCTAAGATCATCTCATCTGCAAACAAGGATAATTTGACTTATTTTTCCAGACAGTATGCCCTTTTTATCTTTCTCTTGTCTGACTGCTCTAGCTAGGATTTCCAGTACTACTTTGAATAGTATCCTTGTCGTGTTCCAGATCTTAGAGAAAAGTCTTTCAGTTTTTCCCCACTCAATATGATACTAGCTGTGGGTTTGTTGTGTATGGCTTTTGTTATGTTGAGATATGTTCCTTCTATACCCAGTCTTTCTGAGGGTTTTTATCATGAAGTTATGTTGATGTGTTTTTTCTGGTTTTGGTATCAGGGTAATACTAGCCTTGTAGAATAAATTTGGAAGTATTCGCTCCTCCTCTATTTTTTGAATAGTTTGAGTAGCATTGGTATTTATTCTTCATTAAATATTTGGTAGAATTCAGCAGTGAAGTCATCAGGTCCCAGGCTTTTCTTTACCGGGAGACTTTTTATTACAGCTTTGATCTTGTTACTTGTTATTGGTCTGTTCACACTTTGGTTCAATCTTGGTAGGTTGTTATGTATCTAGGAATTTGTCCATTTATTCTAGATTTTTCAGTTTATTGGCATATAGTTGCTCATAGTAGCTACTAGTAATCCTTCGAAATTTTGCAGTATCAGTTGTAATACCGTCTTTTTTATTTCTCCTTTTATTTATTTGGAATCTCTTTTTTTCTTAGTTAGTCTGGCTAAAGGTTTGTCAATTATGTTTAACTTTTCAAAAACTCTCCAGGCCGGGCGTGGCGGCTCACGCCTGTAATCCCAGCACTTTAGGAGGCTGAGGCGGGCGGATCACGAGGTCAGGAGATCAAGACCATCCTGGCTCACACAGTGAAACCCCGTCTCTATTAAAAATACAAAAAAAAAAAAAAAAAAAAAAAAAAAACCAGCCGGGCGTGGTGGCAGGCGCCTATAGTCCCAGCTACTCTGGAGGGTGAGGCAGGAGAATAGCGTGAACTTGGGAGGCAGAACTTGCAGGGAGCCGAAATTGCACCACTGCACTCCAGCCTGGGGAAAAGAGTGAGACTCCGTCTCACAAAAACAAAACAAAAAACAAAAACAAACAAACAACAACAACAAATATATATATATATAGTTGCCTTGATTATATTTTCTTCATTTTATTTATTTATTTATTTATTTATTTTTGTACTAATTATGGGTATGACTTGCTCTTGCTTTACTGGTTTTTTGTTTTTTGTTTTTGTTTTTGTTTTTGTTTTTTTTTTTTTGAGAGGGAGTATCAGTCTGCGGCCCAGGCTGGAGTGCAGTGGCCTTATCTCGACTCACTGCAAGCTCCGCCTCCTGGGTTCACGCCACTCTCCTGCCTCAGCCTCCCGAGTACCTGGGACTACCGGCGCCTGCAACCACTCCCGGCTAATTTTTTGTATTTTTAGTAGAGACGGGGTTTCACCATGTTAGCCAGGACAGTCTCGATTTCCTGACCTTGTGATCCGCCCACCTCGGCCTCTCAAAGTGCTGGGATTGCAGTCCTGAGCCACCGCGCCCCGCCCTTTACTAGTTCTTTAAGCTACATTGTTAGATTGTAGATTTGAAGTTTCTTCTCTTTTTTGATGTAGGCACTTATAGCTATAAAATTCCCTTTTAGTATTGCCTTTGCTGTATCCCACAGGTTTTGGCATGCTGTGTTTCCATTATTATTTGTTTCAACAAAATTTTCAACTTCCTTCTTAGTTTATTCATCAATCCACTAATCACTCAAGAATATAGTGTTTCATTGTCACGTATTTGTATGTTTCCAAAATTTTTCTTGTTATTAATTTCTAGTTTCGTTTCATTGTGGTCAGAGAAGATTATTAATTTTATTTTAATTTTTGTAATGTTGTAAGACTTGCTTGGTGACCTAATTCATAGGCTATCCTTCAGACTGATCCATGTTCTGAGGAAAAGATTGTGGGTTCTGCAGATGTTAGATGAAATGTTCTGTAAATATCTATTAGATCTATTTGGTCTACAGAGCAAATTTAGTCTGATTTTTTTGTTGTTGTTGATTCTTCTGTCAGGAAGATTTGTCCAATGCTGAAAGTGGGGTGTTGGAGTCCCCAGCTATTGTTATATTGGGGCCTATTTCTCTTTAACAATATTTCCTTTATATATCTGGGTGCTGCAGTGTTGGGTGCATATATATTAAAAATTGTTATATCTTCTTGCTGAATTAACCCCTTTATCATTATATAGTGACCTTTTTTGTCTCTTATAATTTTTGTTCTGAAATCTATTTTGTCTGAAAGAAGCATAGTGACTCCTGCTCTTTTTTGTTTTTTATTGGTATAAAATATCTTTTTTCCAACCCTTTATTTTCAGTCTATATTTGTCTTTATAGGTGTAGTGTTTCCTGTAGGCAGTGAATCAATGGGTCTTGTTTTTTCATCTGTTCAGCCATTCTATGTCTTTTGATTAGAGAATTTAGTCCATTTTACATTTAATGTTATTATTGATAAGTAAAGACTTAATGCTGTCATTTTGTGATCTGTTTTCTGCTTGTTTTATGAGTTTCTTTCCTTCTTTTTTTTCTTCCTGTTTTCCTCTAGTGAAGGTGATTTTTCTCTGATAATATGATTTTGTTTCTTACTTTATATTTTTTGTGTATCTATTGTATGTTTTTTGGTTTGAGGTTACCATGAGGCTTGCAAATATTATCTTATAACCCATTATTTTAACCTGATAATAACTTAATACTGTTTGCATAAACAAAAAACAAACAGACAAAAAGAACACTAACAAAAACTCACCATGACTTTGTCCTTCCACTTTTTAACATTTTATTATTTCTATTTATATCTTACTGTAATGACAAAAAGTTGTCAGGCTGACAGCAGTGGCTCATGCCTGTAATCCCAGCACTCTGGGTCTCCAAGGTAGGAGGATGACATGAGGTCAAGAGTTCGCGACCCACCTGGCCAACATGGCAAAACCCCATCTCCACTAAAAATACAAAAATTAGCTGGGCATGGTGGTGGGCATCTTTAATCCCCACTACTTGGGAGGCTAAGGCAGGAGAATCTCTTGACCCTCTTGACCCAGGAGGCAGAGGTTGCTGTGAGCCAAGATTGTGCCACTATAGTTTTCACATGGTTACAGTGTATTAATATTCTGTGTTTTTCTCTGCACTTACTATTACCAATAAGTTTTGTACCTTCAGGTGAGTATTTATTGCTCATTAATATCCTTTTCTTTCTAATTGAAGTATTCCCTTTAGTATTTCTTGTGGGACAGGTTTGGTACTGATGAAATTCCTCTGCTTTTGCTTGTTTGGGAAAGTCTCTACTCCTTCATGTTTGAAGGATATTTTCAAGGGTAAAGTTCAGCAGTTTAAATGTCATGCCACTCTCTCCTGGACTGTAAAGTTTCCATGGAAAAGTATGCTGTCAGAGTTATTGGAGCTCTATTACATGTTGTTTCTGTCTTCTTGATGCTTTTAGAATCCTTTCTTGATCCTTGACCTTTGAAGTTTGATTATTAAGTGCCTTGAGGTAGTCTTCTTTGGGTTAAATCTGCTGGGTTCTATAACCGTCTTATACTTGGATACTGATATCTTTCTCTAGGTTTGGGATGTTCTCTGTTACTATCCTTTTGAATAAGCTTTCTAGCCCCTCTTTGAGGACAATAACTCTTAGATTTGCCCTTTTGAAGCTATATTCTTGATCCTGTAAGTGTGCTTCATTTTTATGTTTTTCTTTTGTCTGCTCTGACTGTTGTATTTTCAAATAGTCTTTCTTCAGGCTCACTAATTCCTTCTTCTGCTTGATCTGTCCTGCTATTAAAAGAATCTGGTACATTAATTAGTGTGCCAATAGCATTTCTCAACTCTAGAATTTCTGCTTGATTCCTTTTAATTATTTCTATCTCTTTGTTAAATTTATCTTATAGTATTAGTCCGTTTTCACACTGCTGATAAAGACATACCTGAGACTGGGCTAATTTATATATATATACACACACACACACATATATATATGAGGTTTAATGGGCTCAGTTCAACATGTCTGGGGAGGCCTCACAATCATGGCAGAAGGTGAAAGTCATGTCTCACATGGTGGCAGACAAGAGAAGAGGACTTCTGCAGGGAAACTCCCCTTTATAAAATCATCATATCTCGTGAGACTTTTTCATTTTCATGAGAACAGCACAGAAAAGACCTGCCCCCATGATTCCATTACTTCCCACCAGGTCCTTCCCACAACATGTGGGAATTGTGGGAGCTACAATTCAAGGTGAGATTTGGGTGGGGACACAGCCAAACGATATCACTTATAAAATTCTGAATTCCTTCTCTGTGTTATCTTGAATTTCTTTGAGTTTCCTCAACACAGCTATTTTGAATTCTCTGTCTGAGAGTCACATAACTCTGTTCCTCCAGCATTGGTCCCTGGCGACTTACTTAGTTCATTTGGTGAGTTCGTGTTTTCCTGGATGGTATTGATGATAGTAGATGTTCTTTGGTCTCTGTGCATAAAGTATTAGGTATTTATTGTAGTCTTCACTGTCTGGGCTTATTTGTAGTTGTCCTTGAAAAGGCTTTTCAGATATTTGAAAGGGCTTAGGTGTTGTGATCTAAGCCATGTCTACTTTAGGGGGTACCATAAGACGGGTAATGCTGTGGTTCTTGCAGACTCATAGAAGTGCCGCCTTGAGGGTCTTGGACAAGATTTAGGAGAATTATCTGGATTACCTGTCAGAAACTCGTTTCCCCCCTTACTTTCTCCCAAGCAAGCAGAGTCTCTTTCTCTCTCTGTTCTGAGTCACCTTAGCTGAAAGTGGAGTGACACAAACACCCCTGTGGTGTTTGTGCCACAATGACTGCACTGGATCAGTTCTGAAGCAGCACAATATTGCATCTTGCCCATGGCCTGCTGTAATCATTCCCTGATTACTGCCTATGTTCACTCAAGGTTCTGGTGGCAAAGACAGCCAGGCCTCTGTCCTTCCCTTCAGAATGGTGAATTCCCCCAGGCCCCAAGAGGGTCCAGAGATGCTATCCAGGAGTCAGGGACCAGAGTCAAAAATATTAGAAGTCTACCTGGTGTTCTATTGTATTGAGGCTGAGGTGGCAAACAAACCACAAGATGCACTCATTCCTACTCTTCCTTCCCCTTTCCAGAGGCAAAGGAGCCTCACCCTGTAGCCGTCACCATCCCGGCTACAAGGAGAACTGCCAGACTACCAACCAATGTTCCCTTTAGGCTCAAGTGCTCTCAAGTCAGCTTGTGATGAGTGCTGCCTGGCCTGGGACTCACCTGTCAGAGCAGTGGGTTCCCCTCTGGCCTAGGGCAGCTCCAGAAATGCCATACAAGAGTCAAATCCTGGAGCTGGGGAACCCAAAAGCCCACCTGATGCTCTGCTTCACTGTGACTGTGCTGGTGCCTGAAGGCAACAAGTCTGAGGCTTACCCAAGGGCCTTGATACAGTACCTGAGTATCATTGCTTGTTACACAGGGCCCAAGGTTTCTTCAGGTGGCAGGTGATGAATGCTGCCAGCGCTGGTTCCTTTCCTTCAAGGCAGTGGGTTCTCTTCTGACCCAGGTGTCTAGAAATGTCATCTGGGGGCTAGGGCCTGGAATGGAACCCTCACGACTCTGACTGGTGCCTTATCTTGCTGTGGCTGATTTGGTATCCAAGATGCAAAATGAAGTCTTCCCCACTCTTCCCTTTCCTCTCCACAAGCAGAAGGAAGGGCTGTCTCCTGGATCTGTGAGCTATGCATCCTGAGGTGAGAGGAGGGATGATGCCAGCAATCCCTTGGCAGCCCCAGCTGATGTCTTAGTAAGTCAGGTGCCCCCAAATTCCACCATCTCTGAACCTACTTTGGCATTAGGACTCACGTAAGAGTTGCAGTCCTTATGTCCTAGACTGCCTTTCAAGTTTACTAGGAGATATAGAGTGCTATAGCCCTCAGTGGCAAGGTTTTCAGGCACTGAAGTTCATACCACTGGAATCAGAAATGGTGCTCTGGCTAGGGCTAGTTTAAATGCTCCCTCCTTGGGTGGGTGTTGGCAAAGTTTTGTCTGATTTTCTTTTCTGCTCTAACAGGGTAGTAATGTATTCAGTGCCTCAACATTGCTGTGTTCTCCCTCCCCCAGCACCCAGAGACACTGCACCCAGCCTCTGCTGCATGGGGTGGAGGAGGGGTGGTGTCTGCAATTCAGGACTGTGTTTTTCTTTTCTGCAATGCCTCTGTCAGCAACACAAAGTTAAACCCAGGTAGTAGGAGTGCTCACCTGATTTTTGGTTCTTATGAAGCTGTTTTTTTCTGTGTGGATAGTTGTGAACTTGGTGTCCTTGTGGGAAAAACAATCGGCGGAAGCTTGTATCCCACCATCTTGCTCTGCCTCCTATAAAACCATCTTGGTTTTATAATCCCCATTTCATAGACGCAAAAATAAAAAGGAAGTAAACTTCCATGACATGCCTACAGATTCATACCAAATCATTTGTAAAAATGGAAAATGTAATCTAGGTGTCTTACCTTCAACCCATTCCTTTTCTACTTGATCAGGCTGGATCAATGACCACAGGGATAACTCCATTTACTTCCCTGTAGAGATTTTTTTTTTTTTTTTTTTTAGTAGAGACGGGGTTTCACCATGTTAGCCAGGATGGTCTCGATCTCCTGACCTCATGATCCGCCCGCCTCAGCCTCCCAAAGTGCTGGAAGTACAGGCTTGAGCCACCGGGCCTGGCCCCCCCATAGAGATTTTAGGGCTACATAGACATCCATCTGTCTCACTGGGGAAATGTGGTATGGGCAGAGGAGATACAGAGGTTTTATTTTTGTTTTTGTTTCTTTTGCCTAGATTGTGGTGCTCTTTAAGATGATTTTGTTGTGTGTGTGTTTTATTTTTAAAAGAACATAGTAACAAGTAACAATTGTTCAAATTCCTACCACTCAGAATTAATTATTAGTAGAATGTTGAAATATTTGCTTCTAATTATGATTCTTAGCTTGTTTTAAAATATTATTATTATTCAAAAGAAATATTACCATCTAAAAAAATGCAGTGCAGGGGTGGTGGCTCATGCCTATAATCTCAGCAGTTTGGGAGGCCAAGGCAGGCGGATCATGAGGTCAGGAGATCAAGACCATCCTAGCTAAAAAGGGGAAACCCCTTCTCTACTAAAAATATAAAACATTAGCTGGGTGAGGTGGCGGGCGCCTGTAGTCCCAGCTACTAGGGAGGCTGAGGCAGGAGAATCGCTTAAACCTGGGAGGCGGAGCTTGCAGTGAGTGGAGATCGCACCACTGCTCTCCAGACTGGGAGACAGAGTGAGATTCCATCTCAAAATAAATAAATAAATAAAAACACAAAGGTGAAAGTATTGAAATAACGCAAAAGAAAACCCAACACCTGGCCGGGCGTGGTGGCTCACGCCTGTAATCCCAGCACTTTGGGAGGCCAAGGCAGGTGGATCGCAAGGTCAGGAGATCAAGACCATGATGAACCCCATCTCTACTAAAAATACAAAAAAAATTAGCTGGATGTGGTGGCATGCACCTGTAATCCCAGCTACTCTGGAAGCTGAGGCAGAATCGCTTGAACCCAGGAGGCGGAGATTGCAGTGAGCCAAGATCATGCCACGGCACTGCAGCCTGGTGACAGAGTAAGACTCTGTCTAAAAAAAAAAAAAAAAAGGAAATCCAACATCCAAAAGCAATCATCCTTCATATTAAGAAAACACATTTCTGACATATTTCATTGTAGATATGCCTATAGACAAAAATAATATGCAGACAGATTTTTAATAAACTTAGAATCATTTTATAGATAGTATTTTTAAGTAAAAATAACACATTTTATCTTATTTCCTATAGGCGCTATATAAGCAAAAATGAGGGAAAAAAACTTCAAACAATATCAAATTATGGTTCCACAAGCTCAAATTCTTACTTTTCCACATTGCTACAAAAATAAATAAAAGCAAAAATCATACAACTTTTTATTTGTGTTTGTGTGGATTTTCTTCTAGTTATTACCATTACCATTATCATTATCATCATCATCTATTACTGTCCTAATTATTGGCATTATTTACGGCTCACAGTGTGCCAGATACCTTGCCAATGTTTTCTTTACATGAATTTTTTATTTTATCCTCATAACCCATCTGCCCACAGAGACTGTGTGCTGAATCATCCTGCCCTAATCCTTCTCTGTCTTCACCCTACTTCAACAGAAGGACCAAATACATAGCAAGAGCCTCATTCTTGCATTTAGGGGTCAAGCATAGGGAGTTTTGACACTTCCTTTTACTCTCTTTATGCCTCCTTTCACTTACAACTCAAAAGTGAGAAGAGAGGAGGTAAAGGGAGGGGAATCCATCTGATTGGCAAACAGAAACCTATTTTTGTAAAATGAAAGTTACTGAAAGACATAAATAAGTTAAAAAAAATTCTCAATGCCCTTTCCATTTTCCCATCTTTCTACTGTTTTTTGTAGCCGTTTACTTACGTAGTTTATTCTCTTCTGAATTTAGCCTCAGATAGAGGAGGGGCTAAGAGAATTTAAAAAGGAATGTAAATTGGGATGTCTCAAAAACGAAGGAAAGATACCTTTTATGGTGCATGTTCTATGTGCCAAGTCCACTTACACGTATTATTTCCTTTAGTCCTTAGGTAAGAATTATTTTTTCACTGTAAGATAAAATATTGGGACTAGGGAATACAAATCGCCTGTCCAGGAACGCACAACCATTGATGGTTTAAAATCCAGCTCTGTTTGATCCCAAAGCCCATGTCTTAAAAAGGTTTCTCTAATAGAGTGAGGAAACAGCAGCCATCGTTAATTCTTTCAGCCAATACTTACTGAGCAGCTGTCATGTATCAGACACAGTTTAGGTTCTGAGGGTACAGAGTAGAGCATAATATGACCTCTGGATTTGAAGAGTTTGCAGTCTAGTAGGGGAAGGAGAGTGAGACTGGAGGGCCTTACATACTATCTTTCCTTAGCTGCAGGTATGGCAGATATATTTAAAATAAGAAATTGTTCATCTCTGCTAAGAATAAATCTCAGAAGTCACATGGAAATTGAACTATAGAGACTAGAAGGGTCTCAAGCAGCCTGCTCCGTTTTGATCAAGGAAATAAAAACCTAAAGAAACACTCAAAGCACTAAACATGTAACTTTGAGTACAAGATGGCTGCAACATGAAATTATCAAAGATTTACAGACTCTAAATACCAAGAGGATTAAAATGCTCCTGGACTTGCAATCAGATTGGGAGTAATTGGATAAAATAAGACTCCCTTTAGCTCATTTTATTATAAAGATTTATTAGAGTATGAAAAACTGAGGCCTAAAGATATTTCTGCTTGAGACAGTTAAACCAAAAAAGTCTAAAGTCAATCCATGATTATATATGGAAATAAGGACCACAGAAAGCAAAATGAATTTCATTTCCATCATCTTTAAACCACATTTTGCTTCCAACCTTTTCCTTGATCCACTAAATTGCTAAAAAAAAAAAAAAAAAAAAAAAATGTACGTGTTTTGGATAATTTTTACTGAGTCTTATGAGAGAAATGGAAGCCTTTAGTTTCTTGTGGGCAGGATAGTCTTTGTTTTTAATAGGCAAAGAGAAGTTCCTCATATAAGAGCTTCCTCATTCTTACCCCTATACACTCCATCTTTCATCTGAGAGCAGATGAATCCTAAGGAAATTTTTCAGCAAGAGAAAAAGGAACAATGATTATTACTTACTGAACATCTACTATGTCTTAGTTCCTTTTGTAAGTTCTTTAATATGTTTCTCATTAACCTTCACAATAATGCTGGAAGATAGGCATTCTTATTGACTTACTCTATGCAAAAAGAAACTGAGGCTCCCACAGGGGAATGTTTACATATATTATGATATGTTCCTACACTTGAATATTAGGCAGCCCTCAAAGTAATATTTTTAAGGACTTGTTATGAACATGAGATTATAACAAAAAGTATATAAAAAATAAGTTCTCAATATTCATAAATATAACTAGAAAAATATGTCAAAATGCTAATAGCTGGATAAGTTAATAAAACTATGAATAGTTTTTATATGCAGATTTTAAATTGAAAAAAATTTAAATTTTTTTAGAGAAAAAAGTATATACAGGAAAGATATTTTTGTCCATTAAACTGCTGTAAGAAAATGCCATAGGATGAGTGGGATATGCATAGCAAAAATTTATCTATTACAATCTATTACAATTCTTGAGGCTGAGTAGTCTAAGATCAAGGTGCTGGCAGATTCAGTGTCTGGTGAGGGCTTGCTTCCTGGTTCATAGATGGTGCCTTCTCACTGTGCTCTTGCATGTTGAAAAGAATGAGCTAATTCTCTGAGGTCTCTTTAATAAGAACACTAAGCCTTCATGACCTAACCTCTTACCAAGTTCCCACCTCTTAATACCATCATTTTACATGTTAGGATTTCAACATAATCTATTTCAGGGAAACATGAACATTCAGACCATAGCAAAAAACAATCAAAAAGGTGTAGGATTTTAAGGATGAAGATCTAACTCCTGGCAATACGATAAGATTTGATACAACTGCGAAAGATAAACAGGATTTGCCAGTGCCAAGACTGGATAGAAAGGGGAAAGAAGGATGCATTCCAGACAGAGAAGGACGCAGTAAAATTAGTAAGAGTTTTGAGTATGTAAAGGAAGTTGTGAGATACAAGACCCAAAGCGGCTTGAAGCCAGGTTGAAATTACCACTGTATGCTTGGCTAAAGAGTTTGGAATTATTTTCATAGGCAATGGCAAACTTTTGAAAGTTTTTTAGTAAGGCAATGCCATGGTCAAAGGGATGCTTTAGGACCTTAATTTGCCGGGAATATGCACAATGAATAGAAGACGCAAGAGAGTACAAACAGGAAGAATAATTACAAAGTCATTGAAATAATTTAGACCAGAAATAATAGAGCCTGAATTCACATGATAGCAGTGGAACAGATAACAAGGGAGGAACAGATGGAGAAGTTCCTCTTCTGCCTCTCCAACCAACCCCCTAATTCCTGCTCCTCTTATTCTCTCTGTTTTAGCTATTCTGGCCTTTTCTCTTTTCTGGAAGGAACTAATCTAGTTGCCCAATGTCCTTACACATTCTGCTTCCTCCACCCTTCTCTCTCTGATATCTTTGTTCATTATTTCTTTGGGTCTCAGCTTAAATATTTTTTCCAGGACTGTTTTCATGCCCCTCTAGGCAAGTCAAGACTAGGTCTTCCTGTTTTACTCCCTCACAGCACCTTGCAGGTTTTTTCCATTGCACTTATTGTAATCAATAACTAAAAACTAATATTTACTGTGCATTTGTGAGATAAGTTACTCTGTTAAGTTTTTTTTACAAAGATTATCTCCCTTTATCCAAAACAAACAAATAAACAAAAAACACATAAGTAGACATTAGTGTTATCCCCTATTTTCCAGAGAAGGGAACTCAAGATCACAAAGGCTAGTTAACTATGGAATTTGGAAATGACTGCTCTTACCTACCTAGGTGGATGTTCTGGCACAAGTAAGGGAGGTAATTTGATGTAGTGATTATTAGGTTACGCATAGAATCTAGAGATAGACTAATTGGGTTATGATCTTGCCTCTGCCACTTACTATCTGTGAAATCCTTCAAGCAAGTTGTTTAAGCTCTCTGAGGCTAAATTTCCTCATTTGTGAAATAGGATATTGTTGCTTCTCTTATAGGATTGTCAGGAATACTAAATGAGATAAATGCTTAGAATAAGACTGGCATATAGGAAATGGAGTATATCTGAAAACTATTACTAGTCATGTAATAAGTTATTTAAAACCTGCCTTCTCCTCTATTCTGTGAGGGCAGAATCTATCTGTAAGAGGTTGAGAATGTGTTTACCACTATATATCACAGTGCCTAGCACAGTGCCTGGACACAGTGGGTGTTTGATAAATATTTGAATGAATGAATGGACAAATGAAAAGCTGAGTGCGCAGATCTTACTGCCTAACACCACCACATGCATAGAGCACATTAAAATGTATTGTGCCTGTTTCATGACCATTTTATTTAATTTTAACCACAAAGTCAAAGAAGGCAAGGAAAGAACTATTATCCATATTTTACCTTTGATAATGTTGAGTCTCAGAAAGTAGTTTGCTCAAGGTCATATAGCCAATAAACGGTAAAGCCAAAGGAAGATCCTGACTCTCAAACCTCCCAAGGCCAGAGTTATCTTAAAGACAACCCAGATGAGAGTCACCACAGGCAAGGTTGAACCATTCACAATGTTGAACCATTCACAATGTTGAATCACCATTCACAATGCCCTTTTGAGTTGCCCCAGTTCTTAACCTTGATCTTGCTATGATTCCTGAAAACCTCTTTACCTGCTGCTTCAGCTTTGTTAAGTAGCCTCCCCCATAGCATCTGGTGGTGCCTGCTTGTCCAGGCACCCCTGCTGACTTCACTGGCCATCCGAAATCTGA
Organism: Piliocolobus tephrosceles; assembly: GCF_002776525.5. Classification (NCBI taxonomy): domain Eukaryota; kingdom Metazoa; phylum Chordata; class Mammalia; order Primates; family Cercopithecidae; genus Piliocolobus; species Piliocolobus tephrosceles. Next base: position 108,358,530 of record NC_045435.1, on the reverse strand, counting down.
GTACAGCATCACAAACCAAGCCTGACACAAATGTAGGGGGCTTTAATTGGACCATAACAAGGTTGGCCACTGATTTTTTTTTTTTTTTTTTTTGGTTGAATTTGAAAAGAGATTAAATGAGTTAACTAAGTTTCAAGCCCAGCTAACCAGGAGAATGACATTGACACAAATAGTCAATACAAGAGTAGTTTGTTTGAAGGAACATAGAACTATTCAACATTAGACATGTCAAGTTTGGGACACCAGTAAGGAGTCTAAGTGAATAGCAAATAGAAATGGATTAACATTCAGGAGAGAAATAAAGCCCAAGAAATCATCTACACACACAAAAATGATTAAAGCCACAGAACTCAAATCCTGCACAGTGTTATTTAGTGTGGGGCTTTCCTGTGTTTGATGGTGTGCTGACATTCCCTAGAGGGGCAGCAGTGTCCAACTGCCTGGACTTGGGGCCTCAGATCCTGCTTCAAACAACATAGGGCCACACTTATGTGATTTATATTGAATCTGTGTCAGAGTTTGTTTGATTAACAAAATTAGCTAAAAGAAATGTTTGAAGCATTAATTTAGTAGGTATTCTCTCTCCCTATTCTACTACCAAAGCCTCTGTTATAGTGTCTCTACCCACACCCAGATATATGGCAGGGAGAAATCGTCAACTTGAATTTTAGTTCTAACAGTGAACAAGCCAGGAACTCTCAACTAAATAATATTCAGTTGACTCATGTGTGATTTAGAAAATATTTTGATGTTCTGGTCTGGTTCCAGTTCAGTGAATCAGTGACAGGTTCAAACTGGTTCACTGCCGTTTAACTAAGAAAATAAAATAAAATAAGCTTTGTTTTATTTCTCAGTTCCACAGAAAATAAAATAATAGTGTTTGGTATTTGAGTTAAGGTTCAGCAAACTTTTATAATTTGTCCCAGGTTTTTGTTTATTGTTTCCTTCTGCATCAACTTCTCCTGTTTTGGAAACATGCCCTGTAGATAGCTACAAATCCATACTGGTGGACTGTATTCAAGGCCTCAATTTAAAATGATGAGTCACAGCTATTTATGATGTCAGGGGTAAACCTCAGCTAGCCTTCTCCTTAAGTGCTGGGCAAGACTCAGGCATCATCTCATTGAAAGAATACTTACCCAGGAGCTCTCCTGAGAGAAGGTCCCAGGTCGCAGGACACCTTAAGGACAATAGTGTCACAGGGATGAGAAATTACATCAGACACAGCTGCCCACTTCAGTGCCTCAAGTTTCATGTGGATTAGCACCTACTTGCTGTGTGCATCTGGGCCCAATTCCCAGGCTGTTAACTAACCCAAGGCCCCTAACCCAAAGGAGAGCTGAGCTGAGCAAATTGCCACAAGCATTCAAGTAAGGGCAGATTTCAGCTTTCTTTTAAGCAAACCTCAGAGAATTGAAAAAAAGAACAAAACAAACAAAAAACTTGCTTACAGGGCTTTTTTTTTTTTTTTTTTTTTTTTTTTTTTTGCCTTTTTCTGGATTGATGCCCAACCCATGAACAGCTGAACTTAATAATAAAAGTTTCTCATTATTGCCTGAGATTTTTGAAAATACACAAATTCGGGTTTTGTAGATACAAAATATCTGTACTAAGATGTCTATACTAAATAGTTGACTTCCACTGTGGAAAATGTGTAATGTTGCATAACGTCAAATTTTTCTCTTTCCAACATACTCGTTGAGACAATACATAATTTATCAAGTGTGATCCATTTGACCTCTAATTTGTTAGTAATTTCATAATATCTTGAATTGGGGGCTTTTAGAAAGATTCAGCAGCTTTCTACATTTTTCTTTCTTTCTTTTTTTTTTTAAGGCATTTAGTTTGTTCTCATCAGTTTCACTTATATTTTCATGGTTCACATTTGCCAATGCCGCTCCTCTCCTTACAGTAGTTAAACGTATAGTCTCACTTGGGGTCCCTGGGAGAGGTGGGGGCTCGGTCCAGGGTTGGGAGGGTGTTGGCACTTCGTGGACAGGACGGGCATCCTGTCCTGCATGAAAGAGGTGTGGGTGGGCGGCCAGGGAAGGGGAGTTGGCAGGAGAGGGCTCCACAGTCTTTTCTCTGGTGGTCGGTGATTCTCCATTCAGATTCCTTCCTGGCTGCCCAGCGTAGGGGAAACCATGCAGCTTAGGGAAGGGCAGGGGAAGAAGATAAGGTAAAAGCAGCAAGCTGCTCAGGGGAAGGGATGGGGGGTGAACGGCAGGGCAAGGGGGGCACAGGAGTGGCTCCTGGGGTAAGGCACAACCCTGTCTTTGGCTCTCTTAGGGAGGAGTTTCCTCCCCTGCATCACCTGTCCGGCCCGTGTTCCCCCGATCACCCCCCAGACGGACACCAGTGCCACAGGGCCTCGGGGACGGACACCCAAGCAAAAGGCAGAGAGGGGCAGGCAGGGGCCTACCCAGGACAAGGGGGTGGGGGCAGAGAAGACACCAGGCCCAGGAGCTGCACCCCCACCTCAACTAAGGCCTGGAAGGTGGGGAGCACCCGCTTCTTTTCAGGGGTCTGGCTGGAGCTCCAGCCTGCCCCTAGGCCTCCATCAGGCCCAGTCGCTTGCCAAGTGACCAGGGCATTGCGCTTTGGGGTCAATGCCAGGGTGGGGAGGCAGGCCAGGAGGCCAGGGGAGAGGAGGGGTAATCAAGGTGCTGACTGTTTTCTAACTCATACCAAAGTCTATCAGGAAGATAGAGAACAGAGATTGCCACAAATCAAGCAGTGAACTATTACATAGTGTAGAACAGTGGAAAATAGGGAAGAGAAGATGAGTCATGGAGTTAGACAGCCCTAGGTTCAAATACTAACCCTTCACCTACTTGGTAGGCAAATTTGGTGAAGTCATTAAACTTTTCTGAACCTGTTTCCAACTCTGCAAAATGGACTATCATCAGTGTAGTATATGCTCAATATCTGTTTGTTCACTTTTCTTACCCTTCTTTCGTAAATCAAGGGTTATGTGTTCATGTTCTTCCAAATGCATCAATGGCAAAAAGTAAAACTTTGACATGATTCACCCTATAGAGTAAGACTTGACTTGCCATAAGTATTAGTGAAAGACATTCCCCTGTCTCATTTATTATACAGTGAAATAGGCCTAAAGGACACAGAGTATGTTTTAAGAAGAAATTGATCAGGGAAACTATTTTAATGAGTGTCCAGCTGAAGGTTAATTTCAGAATGCTCTGGTGCCTGAGTTCATGCTTTCATACCACTGAGGAAAATGGAAAATGATGGGACAAAATGCTCCTGTAAATTTCTATTGTTGGCATTGCTCTCTTGTGCAGTATAAGAGATCTTGCAAAAAGGCAAAGGGGACCTGGAGTCAGAGAGACTTGAATTTGAACACTAGTACTGTTATTAACTGTCAGACCCATGCAAGTTATTAAACATTTCTGAGTATTAATTTCTCATTTATGAAGTGAAAATTATAATAAAGTGTACCTCACAGGCTTGTGGGAAAAATTAAATAATTTAAGTAAAATGGCTTGCAAAGTGCCTGACACATGGTAAGTATTCAACAAGTGATCTGTATTACTAAGTATTAGACCATTTTCACACTGCTATAAAGAACTGCCCAAGGCTGCATAATTTATAAAGAAAAGAGATTTAATTGACTCAAGTTCCACATGGCTGGGAAGGCCTCAGGAAACTTACAATAATGGCAGAAGGGGAAGCAAATATGTCCTTCTTCACAAGGCGGCAGGAGAGAAAGGGTATGTAGTGAAGTGGAACGAGCCCCTTATAAAATCATCATATCTCATGAGAAGTCACTCACTATCATGGGAACAGTATGGGGTAAACTGCCCCCAGGATCCAATCACTCCCCACCAGGTCTCTCCCTAGACACATGGGGATTATGGGGATTATAATTCAAGATGAGATTTGGGTGGGGACACAAAGCCTAACCATATCATACTATAACTAGACTAACTTACACTAGCCAATGGCAAAATCCAAGGTTATAAAAGTACTTTACAAGGATAAATGCCTGTCTCCTGTGTAAAATTATTAAGTACAATTAATGCCATCTTAGTAATTGCCTCATAGAGGTTTAAGGATTTGAGTTGGCTAGATTATTTATAAACATTGAGATTTATTTTATTCTTTCTGTGTTAAAAGCCTAAACTTCTGAAGTAACCAGAAAGAAAAGTTGAAATTCTGTAATTTCATTCATGATTGGCCTTACCTTTTTGTTATCTGGTAATATTTTTCCTTAAATGTACAACTACAAAGAAAATACTAAGACTAATTTATACTGTTATTCCATTAATTTTACCTTTGAAACAAGAATTTGAAGGCTGATTTTGTGGCTTTGAACATCCATTTAGGATTATAGTAGAATGTCCTAGGAGAACAGTTTTATGTACAGTCCAGAGCCTCGTTACAGGACTGATGCTGAAACCTAACACCCAGTTCTTTTCTGAAAGAAACCTTTCACATTTGTTCTTATAAAAGCATATAAGAAATGATATCTCATTTTGACTCATTTCACTTTCATAATAACATTCTATATGAAACAACTTTCCTCAACAAATGTTCAGACACCTTCTCAACTTTGTCCCTGGAAAACTTCTCTTAATTTTCTTTTATCATGGTGACCATTTGATTTAAGGTCACAGGGAAAAGAACAGACCTGAAGCTGCTAATCATGCTGCTCTATCTCCACCTGTATTTTATGAGCCATCTCAGCCTTGATTATGCTAATCTGATAAAATTGTATTGAAATAAGTTGTTGCTTCTCAAAGACTTGAATAGTATTATGGGGACAGCAACCAGTGCAATCAAATATTCTGTTCTTGCATTTCAGTCACTGATTTTCCAAAGAAGAGCAAAGAATATAAATTTTGATGGAAGGAAAAAGTGAAACTTGAACACCCAGAAAATGCTAAAAAGAGGCAGCTGTAATTGTGTGGAATTGACTAGTGTGAATTTCCTGGCTAATAACAATGAGTGCAAACTAACCACTTAGCCCAGTTTTAATTAAGAAAATGACTTCACTCTAAATTAATTATATAAGATTTTGTTTCATATTTTTAACAGTTTCAAAATATACTCATAAACAAACTTATAATTATTAGAATTATCTTAGAGCTAGATTATTGTGTCTCATAGGGTAACTCTCCCCAAGCCCCTCTCCCTTCTTGTCAACATCCATCTTCCTAAACACTCCTTTCTAGGATTCTGCTTCAATGCTTAATGCTAAAAGGAGGACTGAACACAAGAAGACAAGAGCACTTGGTTTTCCTTTGTGAATACCAGACTCTAGTCCCATTTGATTTTGTAAGTAAATAGTTCTTGAAAAGAAATCCTATGAAAGGAAAAATAATGATCCTGGTTTTCACCAATTAAAGTGCATTTAACTCATCGTTTTACTTCCTGTAACACAGAACATGAATTGGAGAATAAATGTAATCAAAATGCTGGAGAGGGTAGGCTAGCCATCATTTCTGAGATTAGAGAATGAGGTTTGATGATTGTGATCTGGCAATATTTTCAAGGAATTGCAATCTAAAACTATACAGAAAATGATGGGCCTTTTGTAAGTATCCAGCTCAGGGTTTGAGTTAAATGAACTGAAGAATCATTATGGGAAGATGCCACTGCAAGAGACCCTCTAGGAGTACATGTGATAAACTTTACCACAGAAGGATATTTTCTGGTATTTGTATTAAGGACTACTGTGTAGTTTCCTGGGATTTAAGAAGGAGAAAATCATTCTTAAAAATGGTAGAGATGTTCAAATGCCTAAGTCTTTTAAAGAATTCTGGTTGGGCTGCTCTGGAGAGAATACGTCCAACTGTGTGTATATTATAGCTATTATATTTATATTTAGGAAAATACACACTTGGTTTTAAATTGCTCATGGCCCAAGAACATGGACTACTTTTATCATAAGACCTCTGTCTACTTAAATATCTTCTCCTGATATCTCCTCAAAAATATAAAAATGCTTGTTTAACTGAAGCAAATTTAACTATTAAATTTAATGTATGGAATGAATATTTTCATTCAGACCTCTCCTTTTCTTTAATATTTAAAATGGTTCCTAATTATCTGTGTTACAACCCCCAATTCCCTATTTCAGTTCCCAGTTAGCTTTCCAAATTTCTATTCTTTTACTCCTTCCTGCATTTTAGTTCCAGCCATATTAAGCTACTCATTGTCTTCTATATATGGTCTTAAATTTTTCTACATTTATATATCTGTTCATTCTACTCACCTGGATTTGTTTGATTTGTTTATTATAAATGGTGTGTTCTGCTGGGCGCGGTGGCTCACACCTGTAATCCCAGCACTTTGGGAGGCCGAGGCGGGTGGATCACAAGGTCAGGAGATTGAGACCATCCTGGCTAACATGGTGAAATCCCGTCTCTACTAAAAACACACACACACAAAAATTAGCTGGGAGTGGTGGCGGGCGCCTATAGTCCCCGCTACTCCGGAGGCTGAGGCAGGAGAATGGCGTGAAGCCGGGGAGTGGAGCTTGCAGTGAGCCAAGATGGCGCCACTGCACTCCAGCCTGGGTGACAAAGCAAGACACCCCCTCAAAAAAAAAAAAAAAAAAAAAAAAAAAAAAAAAAAAAAAA
>NC_045435.1:108302651-108351825 GCF_002776525.5 Piliocolobus tephrosceles | reverse complement strand
AAAAAAAAAAAAAAAAAAAAAAAAAAAAAAAAAAAAAAAAAAAAGTGTATTCTAATTTTAGAGCAAACAAGGATAAACTAAATGCAATCCTGTAGGAAAAATTAACAGGGGCAAAAGAAGTGATTCCTCCTGAAAGGGAGAGTGGTGAAAGGCAAATTTCTTATTAGAACTCTGAGGGGCTGGGTAAAGTTCAAGAGCAATTAAAGCAGTAGGGTGTTACTTGGTTGGAGTGAGAATGGGGTGGTTGCAAGGCATAAGAGGTGTTATAATCAGAAGATTCAAAACAATATGAACAGAATCCTGGTCTGGAAAATGAGGTCACCAATATTCCAAGAGCACAATCATCATTGCACTTTGTTATGTAATAGTCACAGAGTACCTCTTACAGTAAAAGCTTTGTGCCAGACACAAAGATACACAAAGATCAATAAGACACACTCCTTGACCTCAAATAAATACACAACAAACGCAAATAATTCAATAAATAAAATGTCAAGAAGGAGAAGTAGTAAGTTTGTGCTCATGGAAATGAATAGTCAACCAGGAGTTTCCAAATGGAACCTCCTCATTAAGTTTGGGTCCATTTAGGGTAAGGCAAAATGCCCTACATACCTCTGTACTTTCAAAAGGCAATTCTGCAATACAAACTACAGTAAACTGTATAGGCTAGCGATGGTTCTTAGATTTGGAAAGATGAGACAATGTTTAATGTACTGCCAATGTTACCTGACGCCACCAACAGACTCACAGTTACAGTTATGCCCAAATGACAGTTATGAATCTCCAGTGCTAAGGGAGAATCTCACCCTGACCCAGTGTCCACCATATTGCTTTTATTCCTGCTTTTACTTCCATGTATAAATGACCGCAAAGTCCATTTCCCTGGCACTTCTTTTAAGAGACTCTCTGCTACTGTTGAGCCATTTCTGTTTACACAAAGATTGTGACAAGAAAGATGATATCAAAGGATGGCTTGATTGGACTTTAGATCCCTCCCTCTCCCACAATTTTCAGCAATACTCTCCTAGAACCTACTGACAAATAAATATACAATCTAAATTAAAATGTGTGTTGAACACAAAATCATCTTCAAAATAAAATACGTGTTCCAGCATCTCCTACCAACAGGACTGCCACCAGTAAGCTGTTCCATATAAGAATTTTGGAACCACCATTAATGCCAAGGTCATGGACTGTCTCAAGTTCTGTTTCTGCCAGTCACACACAGAACAATCTCTTCCAAACTCTTTGCTATACTTTGCCACCTGGTCCCTAACTAGACTTACATTGGGTCTGGAATAACACAAATTCTTTGTTGAAAATGGTTGTGCCAGCTTCTGGTCTTTATAAGTATACTCTGGGCACCACAGTCTGGCTTCTAGTTTATAGTAAATTCAAGGGGATGAGAGGGCTACAGATACCATGCCACTCCCTCCTCCCTCCACCTTTTCTTCTTTTCCCCATCTTTTTTTTTCAAGATACAAAGATGCTATTATATGCAATAGTATATACAAATTGATGTGAGGAATGGAGACCTGAACTTCTGTCTTCTAAGCAAAATGCTTCATTCACTAGTGGACTCTACTCTTAAGAACAGAAATGCTGGAATTGTTTATAGGAAAATGTTATCCAAGCCTAATCAGCTTTAGTGTTTTAGAAAGCAACTTTCAATTATCTAGAAAAGTGATTTATGTGAAGCACCTTATTTTTCAGTAATTCTGAATATGTTAGGCATTATTTATAAGCAAAAAAAACCAAGTCAGACAACTTAATAAAACTATAAATAACATTTTTAATACGAAGAAAGTGTTTCTGCTCTCCCCAATGGAAGCTTATCTCTTAAAAGGATTCAGATTGCTAAACTTTAAGAAAGGCAGAGACCCTTCCTACCTCCTTAATATGGTTCATTGGGGTAAAAATTACTCCTTACTCACTACCCAAACCTCCACGTCATCTTCCCACTTCATATTCCTTCCTCTCCGTGACTGATAAACTGCTCAGCCTAACACATGGCAAAAATAGACTGACAGCTTATTAGTGCTGTCAGTAGCAGCCACATTGAGACTGAAAAGGCTAGGGGACCCAAGCCACATAGCTATTAATAAAAGGACATGAATGCCTTTTACCCCACAATCCATGATACGACAAAACTACCCAGCTTCTGCCTATTCAGCTGGCATTCTGTGATTCCCTTTTGCTGCCCATGGTTAGTCACAAATAACACATGGTGAACACTTGGTGGGGGGGGCGGGTGGATAGATGGATGAATGGATTAATGGATGAAAAGATGAATAATTGCTCCTTGACTATAGCCAAGGTAGACAAAGAATGAGAGAGGGAAATTCAAATCTCAAGTGTGCTACTTGTCGCAATTCAAATTAAAAGTTGTTGGGAGAAAATGGGACTACAGACTAAAATTAAAATTATGGATTTCATCTTGTTTTGCCACTCCTTTGGCTAATTAATTTAAATTTTACTCAAAGTTAAGTGCACTAACAATTCTTAAGCCACAGAAGCATACCCAGCATAATGGATCCAGATGTTAATTCTCATCTGGAGAAAACAGTGATTCTAGCCACAGCTTCACATAATGCATGGTTTCCACCTTTACTAGAAAATATTTTCAGTTAAAATAGAAATATTGGCTATTTAATTTGCATTCACTGCAACAGGTTGACAGTACAACAGGTTTGGAAGCAGTTTAATTGCAACTATAAATTTTTCTGAGTCATCTGGAAGGCAAGACCATATTAACCTGATGCTTTTGTTTCCTTTGGAAACAGGAATAGCACAGTGCCTCAGGAAATGTATACATCTCAACACAGAGGCTGAAAACATAGGGCTTTATCTGACTGTTGGGTATGTCCCTCTGCCTTTATCAACACAACAAACAATAACATTACAGAAAAGAGTGGCTAGATCGAGGAAAAAAGATAGCACACACAGTATGCTCTTTATCCCTCGGATCAAACTAAGACCCATGGTGTATTAGTCCATTCTCACACTGCTAATAAAGGCATACCTGAGACTGGGTAATTTATAAAGGAAAGAGGTTTAATTGGCTCATATTTCAGCATGACTGGGGAGGACTCAGGAAACTTACAATCATGGTAGAGGGAAAGCAAACATGTCCTTCTTCACATGGCAACAACAAGGAGAAGTGCTGAGAAAAAGGGGGAAAGGCGCTTATAAAGCCATCAGATCTCGTGAGAGCTTACTATCATGAGACCAGCATGGAGGTAACCACCCTTATGATTCAATTACCTCCCACTTAGTCCCTCCCATGACACATCAGGATTACAGGAACCACAATTCAAGATGAGATTTGAGTGGGGACACAACCAAACAATATCATTTCACCCTTGGCCCCTCCCAAATCTCATGTCCTCACATTTTGAAACACAATCATGCCTTCCCAACAGTCCCCCAAAGTCTTAGCTCATTCCAGCATTAACTCAAAAGTCCAGGTCCAAAGTCTCATCCGAGACAAAGCAAGTCCCTTCTGCCTATGAGCCTGTAAAATCAAAAGCAAGTTAATTACTTGCTAGATACCATGGGAGTGCAGGTATTGGATGCCCACAGTATACTTATAAAGACCAGAAGCTGGCACAACCATTTTCAAGAAAGAATTTGTGATATTCCAGACCCAATGTAAGTCTAGTTAGGGACCAGGTGGCAAAGTATAGCAACGAGTTTGAAAGAGATTGTTCTGTGTGTGACGGGCAGAAACAGAACTTGGCAGTCAATACACCCTTTCCAAACAGAAGAAATTGTTCAAAACAAAGGGGCTACAGGCCCCATGCAAGTCCAAATTCCAATAGAGCAATCCTTAAACCATAAAGTTACAAAATGATCTCCTTTGACTCCATGTCTCACACACATCCTGGTCACACTGATGCAAGAGGTAGGCTCCCATGGCCTTGGGCAGCTCTACCCCTGTGGCTTTGCCAGGTACAGCCCCCCTCCCAGCTGCTTTCACAGGTTGGCATTGAGTGTCTGCAGCTTTTCCAGGTATACAGTGTAAGCTGTTGGTGGCTCTACCATTCTGGGGTCTGAAGAATTGTGGCCCTCTTCTCACAGACCCACTAGGCAGTGCCTCAATGGGGACTCTGTGTGGGGCCTTCAAACCCACATTTCCCTTCTTCACTGCCCTGACAGACGTTCTCCATGAGGGCCCCAACCCCTCCAGCAAACTTCTGACTGGACATACAGGTATTCCTATAAATCCTCTGAACAAACCTCAGTTCTTGACTTCTGTGCACCTGCAGGTTGAACACCACATGGCAGCTGCCAAGGCTTGGGGCTCATACCCTCTGAAGCCATGGCCCAAACTATACCTTGGCCCCTTGTAGTCAAGGCTGGAGGGGCTGGGATGTGAGGCACCGAGGCCTGAGTCTACACACAGCAGTGGGGTGGGGGGCGCACCTGGACCTGACACAGGAAACCATTTTTCCCTCCTAGACCTCTGGGCCTATGATGGGAGGGGCTGCCATGAAGGTCTCTGACATGTCCTGGAGACATTTCCCCCTTGTCTTGGCGATTAGCATTTGGCTCCTTATTACTCATGCAAATTTCTACTGCTGGCTTGAATTTCTTCCCAGAATATAAGTTTTTCTTTCCTATCACATCATCAGACTGAAAATTTTTCAAATTTTTCAAATTTTTATGCTCTTCTTCCTCTTGAACACTTTGCTGCTTAGAAATTTCTTCTGCCAGATACCTTAAATCATATCTCTCAAGTTCAATGTTACACGGATCTCTGTGCCACTAGTCTCTTTGCATACAAGACTGGCCTTTACTCAAGTTCCTAACAAGTTCCTCGTCTCCATCTGAGACTACCTCAGCCTGCACTTTAATGTCCATATCACTATCACAATTCTGGTCAAAGCCATTCAACAAGCCTCTAGGAAATTTCAAACTTTCCCACATCTTCCTGTCTTCTGAGACCTCCAAGTCTCCAGAAACTTCCAAACTTTCCCATATTTCCTATATTCTGAGCCCTTCAAATGGTTCCCACCTCTGCCTGTTACCCAGTTCCAAAGTCACTTTCACATTTTTGGGTATCTTTACAGCAACACCCCACTCTCTGCAGTCCCAATTTACTGTATTAGTCTGTTCTCGCACTGTTAATAAGGAGATACCTGAGACTGGTAATTTATAAAGGAAAGAGGTTTAATTGACTCACAGTTCAGCATGACCAGGGAGGCCTCAGGAAACTTAAAATCATGGCGGAAGGGGAAGCAAACATGTCCTTCTTCACATAGTGGCAGCAAGAAGAAGAGCCAAGCAAAATGGGAAAAGCTTCTTATAAAACCATCACATCTCATGAGAACTGACTCACTATCATGAGAACAGCATGGAGGTAAACACCCCCATGATTCAATTACCTCCCACCAGGTCCTTCCCATAATATGTGGGGATTATGGGGACTACAATTCAAGATGAGATGTGGATGGAGATACAACAAAACAAAACCATATCACACGGTTTGGTCTAACAGAGCAAAACCCAAGGCTAGACTCCTTCAAAAGCATGAGTGAACAGCTGCCATCTTTCTGATGTGAGATCTCAGGGAGAAATGTTTAAGCAGGCAGAGGGGAATAACCAAGAATAAGTTTATGAGTACCTATGACCCTGAAAGCCTCTATACCTCTGTACTTGTTTGAATTGTTTGAGCTCTGAGGAAAAGGTCCTTTGGGCAGAAGGTCTTGCTCATGCCAGGCCTGTGGTAAAATGGGAGAGATGGAGGCAACATGGGGTTCAAGGGTACAAGTCTGAGTTCAATGGGGAGGAAAATTTTCCCCTTTCCCTGGCCCATATTGAGGCTCCTGGACTGTGGTGATGGAAGGGAATTGAATTCTGTTTTGGTGTATGACATTTCAGCTTTGAGGAATAGCAGGAGGCAGAACCCCAGACCAGGTAATGCTTCTCCGCAGTGGAAGGGCTAGAGAGGAAACAGCAATGCCCAGTGCACAAAGATTTTACTGCACTCAACAGCCTTGGAGATGAACCAAAATACCAGCCAGAGGAGGACAGTTTACCAACCTGCTTGAACTAAGGAAAGCCAAGAGCCAGCACCATTTGGATACAAATTGCTGATTTATTGCCTTCCTTACCAGTAGGCTAGTGAGGCCTGGGGACATATATGTTACTAAGGCAAGTATCCAGCACTTACAGGATCCTGGTTTGCAATCATTATAATATCCCTTACACAGGTGCTTATGTACACACACGCGCACACACACACACACACACTCCCTTCCTCACAATAAGCTCAGCTTTGACACCGGGCAGAGGGAAAAACAACAGACAACTTTAGATGTAGCTGCAGTGGAATAGCTCTGAAATCTCTGGGTCACAGTTTTCTATGAATGAATAGAAGTGTCATTTGGCATCTTGCCACATTCTCCTCAGCAGTCTCATCACTTGCTCTGCAACTCTGCCCAGTTTTCTGTGTCATAGTCCTTCTTCATTCAGGCTGTGTGGTGCCATCAAGAGCTAAATTTATATTCAGGTATGCATTCTGTGTTTTCTTCACATACCAGTCATTCACCCCGTGTGTATATGATGACATTTAAGAATGTATATTTGGGCATGAAATTATCTTTTAGCTTATTATCATTTTAAAGATCATTGCCTGGTAAACTATAATAATTACAAAAATTCAATATTTCGGTTCTTGTTCATTACCTACTAGTTCATAGTCATTAGTACCGCAAACACGATGATTATTGACCAAAAGCCAGAGTTTCATAATTTCATTGACATCACTGTGAATAGAGATGCAGAAGACTTGTTTCACCTGTGCACTTCACACCATGTATGGTTTGAGCATTTTTCCCAAGTTAAAGTAATTTTGAACTTTGATTTTAAATTCGATATAACATAATTTATTGTTTGGGTACTTGATGTCCCTGAAATCTGTGTCTCAAATATTACAATAAGTCAGTGTCTGGATTCTTCCAAATTTTCCAACCCCAGCCCAGGGAGTTACAGAAAATTGCTTCTCAAAAAAGATCCCTTCAGCTTAAAAATGATACGATGGATTGTAGTAACTTGGGTGGAAGAATGGGAGGGGAGTGAGGGATAAAATAATACAAATATAATGCAGTGTATACTGCTCAGGTGATGGGTGCACCAAAATCTCACAAATCATCACTAAAGAACTTACTTATGTAACCAAATACCACCTGTACCCCGATAACTTATGGAAAAAATAAAATAAAATAAAGTAAGAGGCACAAGTAACATTAAAAAAATCCCTTCAACTTAGGTGAATTATGTTTTTCAGGCATGTCATTTAAAAACAAAACACAAATAGAGGGACCCATGTCCTAATTCATTGCCTTGTGATATCACTGTGCATTGGGGACTTAATATATAATCAGAAACAAAAGCTGCCCTCACTCTCTTAGCTTCTTGGCACCTTGAAGCTTTCAGCATTCTTTCCATCCTCAAGTGGGACAAATATGCAAAACTGCTTGATCAAGCCCTCTGGGACCTCTTTCCAAGGGCTCTTTCTCTATCATTGGAGTCTCTTCTAAGCATTGCTTTTGTTTTCTTCAACTTTTAAGTACGGGGCGGGTACATGTGCCAGATGTGCAGGTTTGTTACAGAGGTAAACATGTGCCATGGTGGTTTGCTGCAAAGACCATTCCACCACCCAAGTATTAAGCCCACTCCCACAACAGGCCCCAGTGTGTGTTGTTCCCCACATGTGTTCATGTGTTCTCAGCATTCAGCGCCCACTCATAAGTGAGAACACGTGGTGTTTGGTTTTCGGTTCTTGCATTAGTTTGTTAAGGACAATGACTTCCAGCTCCATCCATATCCCTGCAAAGGACATGCTCTCATTCCTTTTTTGTGTCTGCATAGTATTCTATGGTGTATATGTATCACATTTTGTTTATCCAGTCTATCACTGATGGGCATTTAGGCTGATTCCATGCCTTTTCTATTGTGTATAGTGCTGCAATGAACATATGCAAGCACCTATCTTTATAACATAATGATTTATGTTCCTTTGAGTATGTACCTAGTAATGGGATTGTTGGGTCAAATTGTATTTCTGCTTCTAGATCTTTGAGGAATAGCCACACTGTCCTCCACAGTGGTTGAATTAATTTGCTCTCCCACCAACAGTGTAAAAACATTCCTTTTTCCCTGCGACTTCACCAGCATGATCAAATTATCTTTGTTTGCTATTTTCTTTTCTTGAGGTTAGGAGTTCCTGTGATACAGGGTTGGGCAGAACTATCTCATGACACAGCAGAACTTGGACACTGGAAGGAAGTGGTGAGCAGGTTCTTCATTAGTACCTAATAACATTTAGAAGATAGTCAATTACATTGATCTTTAGTTTCCCAATCTATAAGGTGAAATTATAGCACAAGAAAATTTCTGAGGTACCATACCTATTGTTCTAATTCAGTAACTGAATGTAAATGGTCTAACACAAGTGAAATGAAGGTCATACAGGGATACGTGGTTTATGAAGAAACCACTAACAAACTCATGGGGCAAACCTGAAGATACTAGGTAGTCACAAGCATGGTAGAAGAAACCCAAGGATTCTAACAAACCCTGCATATGGTAGTTATTTTCTGTCTCTAGTAGACCATTCTCCCTTTGCAACATCTTACTGGATACGTTTCTACTTGGGTGTTCTATAAGATGAATTCAAACTTATTAAGTCCCACAATGATTTCAGTATTTCTGTCAATCGTGAATCTTCTAATACTTCTGTTTCTATTAAGGAGTCCCAGCACCCTCTTAGTCATACCCCTTTCTGTTCCTGGACACTCATCTAAACAGGGCTCATTCCTGCTGATTCAACTGCCACAATTCATCGCAGTTATGTCCTCTCCACCATCAGCACTTTGATTCAGACCTTGCTCTGAATTTCCACAATACCTAATCCACGGCCTCACTTCTTTTCTGTCTTCCAACCCATTCTGGAAATAGCTACCAGTTATTTTTCAAAGGACAGGAAAAAGCCTACTATTCTTAAACACATTTAATTGTACCTTTAGCCTGTGCATAAAATTCAAACTCCCTAGACTGTTTTTTGAGATTCCCACAACCTCATTTCAACCAAACTTTTTTTGGTTCATTTCCTTCTAATCTCTTTCAGATACACTTCTAACTTACTGAATTGCATGGTCCTTCCTTTATATTTTCCTGGTTTTGGTCCCCTCTAGATTGCTTTCCCCATTATCTCTACATGTCTGAATCTACTTTTGTGTCAAGGCACTAATAGATTGCCACCTCTTCTCTAAAGCTTTTCCCCATCCTCCTGCTGGAAGCAATCATTTCTGCCTCCAAACACCTCCAGTGTTTTATCTACAATTCTCTTATGGCACTTCTCACTTTTTATGATAAAATACTTACTTAAAAGGCATTCTTGACAAGAATATAAGCTTAAATAACTCATGTAGTGCCTTGTATATATTTTGGCCCCAATTCATATGAATTGAGGTTGAAGTCTCATCAGAGGAGACAGATATGAAAGAAATTACATTTTGACCAGGAAGTATTTTCTTAGATAGTAGAAAAAGAACATATCAATTAGAGGGGTGGTTTGGGTGGGCTATTCAGGTACAGACTACCAAATGCTTGTAGACTTCTTTCGTGCACGCCTTTTAAAATACCGTTAGTCAATCATTTCCTTGTGGATATTCAAAAGCTTAAATTGTTAAATATATTTTTTAACATCCATGTAATTTATATTTATTCTAGTAATATAGACCATTGACTTAAGGTAGGTTTCTACATTATACAGTGGTGCCTACAGATTTCATGTGTAAGATGTCTTTCTACTCTTGTTTGTTTTATCAACTTTAGCTATACTAGAGTTACCCTTGCATAGATTTTTTTTAATTTCTGTAAATCCAAGTAACATCTTCAAATATTGTTTGCTGTTTATGACAGAAGCAAATCCATGTTAAAATAATTCTAGCTGATATGTATTGATACGTTTTATATATCTTGTAATATATTAAAAGTTTAACATTAATTATCTCAGTTAAGTCTCACAGCAATCTGATGAGATCATATCACTATTTTCAAGATGTGAGCATTGAGGCACAGATAGGTTGAATAAATTATCCAAGTTTAAACAGCTAATAAATGAAAATCACAGAAAGAGATCAAAGTAATTTGACACTGGAATCTACCTACTTGATCACTATACTGTACAATCCACTGGCTGTGGAGTTAGACAAGGAGTAAATCCTTCCTCTGTTATTTACTACTAGTTGTGTGATCCTGAGCAAAGTATTTAACCTCTCTGAGACTCATTTCATTATCTACAAGATGGTTAAATAATACTTACATGACAAAATTGTTAACAAAAATAAATAAAATAATACCTATATAACCCAAATCCCAGGCTTCTTCATCCTCAGGAGTAACTTTCCCCTTTGGGAAAAAAAGGCTCTTTTCAAACTGATCCTAAATTGTCCATTCTCCTGTTGCATGTTCCTTTCCATTCTTCCACTCTCTGTGAGTTATCACTCACTTCTAAGGCCTCTTGGAAATTTTTTAAAAATGGGATTCACTATAGCACATCCACACCTATGTGTACCATGTGATTCTATACAACATCAGAAGGACATTTAAAATTAAATGGTTTTTTCAATTTTTTAAATCAAATTCTTAGTTTGCATGTCTTGCATAACATTCTTCTATTATTTCTGTATGGAGTGAGGGATGGAATCAGTATGAGCATGTATTAACCTCATGGCTAAAAGTAGGAAAGAAAAAGATTTCCTCACACTGTTATGTATGTGTCTAGTACAATGCCTGACACAGAACACCTGCCAATAAATGTCAAGTGTTTTCCCTTGTCCTAGAAAAAAAAAGAATGCCATTAAATATTAAAATTTATTTTAAACTTCACATTCTTGTGGACTTTATATATCATGACTTACTACAACACAATGAAATGGGCACAAGATGCTACTATCTCTATTGGTAACTGTATTAGTCTGTTTTCACACTGCTATAAAGAACTACCTGACATTGGGTAATTTATGAAGAAAAGAGGTTTAATTGACTTATAGTTCCACAGGCTGTACAGAAAGCATGACTGGGAGGCCTCAGGAAACTTACAATCATGGCAGAAGGCAAAGGGGAAGCAAGCACATCTTACCATGGTGGAGCAGGAGAGACAGAGCAAAGGGCGAAGTGCTACACACTTTTAAACAACCAGATCTTGTGAGAACTCACTCAATATCACAAGAACAGCAAGGGGGAAATCCACCCCATGATCCAAACACCTCCTACCACGTCCCTCCCCAACACTGGGAATCACAATTTGACATGAGATTTGGGTGGGGACACAGAGTCAAACCATATCACTAAGTCTCTATGCCTTGAAAATTTTCCTCTTTTTTTTTGTTTATATATATTTGAAAACTCATCTGGACTAAAAGTTAATTATTTCACAACCAAAAATTAATTCTCAACTCATGGAGCCAAAATTCTCATTTTTTAGTACAGATCAACTTATTGATTTTTCTTTTCTTTCATGGATTGTGCTTTGGGGGTTGTACTAAAAACTCAGCACCAAATCCAAGGTCACCTGGATTGCCTCCTATGCTTATTCCAGAAGTTTTGTAGTTTTGCATTAAGGTCGATGATCCATTTTCAGTTAATTTTTTTTAAGTAATAATGTATCTGGGTCTGTGTCTAGGTTCTTCTTTTTTGCAGGTGGAGACCCAATTTGTCTAGTACCATTTGTTGAAAAGACTACCTATCCGCCATTGAATTGTCTGTGTTCCTTTGTCAAAGATCAGTTGACCATGTTTCTCTGGGTCTGCTTCTGGACTCTGAATTTAGTTTTAATGATTTCTGTGTCTATTAATTTACCAATACCACACCGTCATGATTTATTTAACTTTATATTAATTTTTGAAATCAGATAGTTTCAGTTCTCCAACTTTGTTCTTCCTCAGTATTGTGTGACTGATTGTAGATTTTTGCCTTTTTGTAAGAGCTCTAGAATCAGTTTGTCAACATCTACAAAACAGCTTCCTGGAATTTTGACTGATATTGTATTAACTTTATAGATTAAGTTTGAAAGAATTAACATTTTAATATTAAGTCTTCTAAATCAATAAATGTGGATATCTCTCCTTTATTTTGATTTCTTTTCAAAGAGTTTCATAGTTTTTCACATATAGAACCCATGCATATTTTGTCAGATTTATACTTCATTTTCACTGGTGCAATTTTATGTGGTACTATTTTTTTATAAAAATTTCAAATCCATTTGTTTATTGCTGGTGAAAGGAAAGCAATTGGTTTTTATATATTAACCTTATGTTCTGGGACCTTGCTATAATCACTGATTCATTCCAGGATGGGTTTCTTGTTGATCCTTTGAGATATTCTGCACTCACAATCATATCTGTGAATAAAGAAAGTTTTTATTTTCTTTTTTCCCACTTCGTATGCATTTTACTTCTTGTTCTCATCTTACTGCCGTAGTTAGGACTTTTGGTACAATGTTGAATAGAAGTAGTAAGACATAAATTTTTTCCTTGTTCCCTAGAGAAAATATTCTCTTTCTCTTCAACATCATGTTAATTCTAGGACTTCTGTACATGTTCTTTTCAAGTTGAGAAAGTTCCTCTCTATTCTCTAGTTTGTTGAGAGTTTTTATCATTAATGGGTAAATCGTATTTTTAAAAACTTACCTTTTAACTTTTATATTTCATCTCAATATGTTTCTAAATTATGCTTATTTATCCATTTTATTTTTATACCCTTAGTTTCTAAACTGGTATAATTAAGCCATCTGGAGATTTTTATAAAACTCACTAAATAGCTAGGATTTTGCCCCCAGGTAAAATAAATTACTGTAATCATATGTAATAACATACAGCAGTTTATTCTAAGCATCTCTAAGATTTGTTTGGGGAAAAACAATCAAGATAGAGATTTTGTTTTTTACACACATGACTTTCAGCAAGTGATTGCTACAGAAATACATATATGGGATATTTTGACATTGGGATTGTAAAGGTCAAATGATGGAAATAGTCCCCAAATAAAAAAGCACAGATTTCTCCTTTTCTAGAAAGTGTTTATTTATCCATGAGAAATAGGGTGAATGTAGAATGAAGATCAGAGTTCTACTAGGTTTATTAATTAAGTAGTTGTGCAATCTTGGACAAATAAGACACCTCCGTAGTTCTGTTCTCTTATGTGTCCAGAGAAATGACAATAACACCCACCACCAGCACCACCCTGTGCTACCTACCTTCCTCACAGTATTAATTCAATACTAAGCACAATGCTATGTATGAAGCTGCCATTTATAATTTTCAACTGCAATAGAATTGAAAGGTATTAATATTATCAGAAGTGTAAGTTAGGGAGAAGATGTTCTGAGATCCTCTTATCAGGATTTCATACATAAAGTCCCTCATTAATGCAATTTCATTTCCTGGGATTTCAAATTTTTTGTTAAACTCCATTGCTGGGGTAAAAATCTTGTGGTGCAATCAAGACATTAAAAACTGAAGTTTTCAATTGTATCACCAATTTAAAATTTGGCCTGATCATGGCAGCGTGCAAATGCAGTTGTTGTATCATTTGGTCTTATTTGATCTACTTCTTCATCAGTCAAATGAGGTGACTGGTCATTTAAGGGGATTCATGGCAGTGGATTTCAATCAGAAGGTCAAAACAATTACCTGTTTTAAATGATATGGAAATAACCAGCTTCAACTTTCCCCACCTGCAGAAGATGTTTGACACAGCAAGTTATTTGTACAGTCAGCTCTTATGTAGCTGACACTGAGCTCCAGCTATGTGCTGGGTGGGATGAGGTCCCTGTGGTACACAATAGCATAGAATACAACTCAACAATAAAAAGGAACGAACCACTGCAGGGAATAACCTGGATGAACCTCAAGGAAATTATGCCAAATGAAAGAGCCAATCTCAAAGGATTCATTCTTTTTGATTTTATTTATGGAACATTCGTGAAATAACATAGTTATGGAGCTGGAGAATGGGTTTGGAGTTGCCAGGGGTTAGGGATCAGAGTAGAAGGGATAGAAGTGGTGACTATAAAGATGGCAGTCACATGACAGAGTCATGTGATGATGGTACAATTAAGTACAATTGATTGTAGTAGTGTTTACACGAGGCTAAACGTGATAGAGTTGTATAACCCTATATATACACACACATACATGCATGTATAACTGATGAAAACTGAATAAGCTCTACAGATTGTAGTAGTGTCCATTTCTTGGTTTTTATATTGTATTACAGTTGTGCATGACACTAATGTTGGTAAAGAGTGGGTGAAGGGTGCATGAGACTTTCCTGTGCATTTCTTTGCAACATACTGTGAATCTATACTTATTTCAAGATATTGATAATCTTGTCATAAAAGATAAGTTCACTGCTCCCCAGGAGCTAAAAGTCAGGCATCCTTGATCTCCCCAGCCTACAGGAAACAGTAGGTTCCAGTCATAGAAATGCCCCAAATTTCAAACCCTTTAGCCTGACCTTCTTAGGGACTTGCCCTGTTGTTTTTAGGTACTTTCAAGGATTCCTCAGACACGTTGCCTTCTTCTTCCTCAGTCTACATTGCCTGTCATGATACTACTGTCCAGTTCTCAGAGCTGTCTGAGAATGCCAAGTCTTTCTTCAATATAATCATCCCTCAAGAGTTTAGACCTTGCCCATGGAACTACCAGAAGGATATAGAGGCATATGCCACTGTCTTTTCCATCCCTTTTCACACTTCACACCTTTAGATATCCAAACAACAGCCTTCTCACAGACAATATCTCAGAGACAAACCAGCACATTAAATACTCCCCCAGTTCCACCACATCACTAACTGTACCTGGTTTTCAGGAGTCCTTTTAGGATATGAAAGGAATGATAATACCCTCCAAGCAAAGCAAAAACAAAGTACTCCATCAGAATGTCTAAATCAGGGAAGGCTCCCAAGAAGGTGGTACCTGACAGGGACTTCAAGATATAGGAGAAACTCTTTAGGTAGAAAGGAGGCAAAAAAGAACTCCAGGCAAAGGGCATCAATGTGCAAAGGCACTGAGAGAGCATATTTAGCCAAGGAAGAGAGGTGGATCATTATTGGAGTGTTGTTGGAGAGGGCCGGGGGGGACGACATGAATTGGACCACAGCCCTGCTGACTTTCAAAGTCCATGTCCTCCATGGTGCCATGTGACTAAGTATCATACCCAGACACAACTATACAAGAACCACTGCACACTGTCACACGGAGGGCTTATGCTCACCCTGAGACACCTGGAACTCCACCTGCCTGGCTTAGCAGGCCCACTGCATCAGTGCTGCATCTGTGAGATGATTGAGGAAGGCTAAGATGGGGCCACTTTTGCCCCAATGTGCTTACATGTTGTCCTTAAGCTAAAGACATGTGTATGTGTGCATCGTCAGCTTCTCCTCTTGGCTTTGCATCAGTTTCTGCCATAGACCCATGCTTTCATTTTTGCCCTACTCAAAATTGTGAGGCAGAGTAGCAGGCAAACATTGTGTTATGGAAGAAGTACTGAACTTGGAGCCACACAATCTCAGTAAGAACCAAAGTTCTACAAGCTACATGAATTTAGACAAGTTCATTTTGTAGAGCTTGAGTTTACTCACCTATAAAATAGGGATAAGAATGTACCAAACAGAACTAGATTAGATTAAATTGAGTTACAAGAAGACATGTATATGAAAATGCCTTTCAAGGTCCTTAGCACCTAAGACATAGGTACTTGTTTTTTAAAATGTTGCCTTCTTTTTCTAATGGTAGTTCCCCTCACTTATTTAAGATCCAAGATTTTTTTTTTTTTTAATGGAGTTTTGTTATTTTTGCCCAGGCTGGAGTGCAATGGCGTGAACTCAGCTCACCACAACTTCTGCCAACTGGGTTCAAGTGATTCTCCTGCCTCAGCCTCCTGAGTAGCTGGGATTACAGGCATGCGTCCCTATGCCCAGATGATTTTGTATTTTTGGTAGAGATGGGGTTTCTCCATGTTGGTCAGATTGGTCTCGAACTCCCAACCTCAGGCTATCTGCCCGCCTCTGCCTCCCAAAGTGCTGGGATTACAGGCATGAGCCACCGCACTCAGCATAAGATTCAAGATTCTTTGTTTTCTCTCCTTGCCTTTCATACTTAGAATCCCCTGAAAGCAAACTCCTGAGACAGTGATCCCAGTGCCATTCATTTCTTTGGCAGGGGAAATAAACATCTAAGGGGGATGCAAATTAAGTCCAGGAAGGAAAGGCTGTCAATGAAGGGGAAAATATCAAGTCAGCTACCTCTATGGGCCACTGATGTGCAATCCACCAGGGCAGCCCTGGGAGCCAGTGTAGGAGAATAACTCAAAGAGAGTGGAGGTGTCTATTCATTCACTGGTTAGGATGTTCCTGGATCAGTGTTCGTGGCACTTCCGTTCTGGCAACCAGGCCACAAAGCTGGCTCTGGGGGCCTGAGAAAGCCCTCAGGCAAGACAGACCAGTGCCCACAGCAGGCAGTTGGAGGGTGTGCTCTGACTGAGGTGGGGAGGGAGGGCATACGGGTGAGGCACAAGCATGAAAGGGTCTACGAAACATATATGTGTCCAAATGTCCTCATGTGCCTATTACCTTTTAATGGAATAAAAAGCGTTAGGCATTTAACAAATCTGATAGAATGTCTGGTGCTGCTTGATGGGGGATAGGAGTTTTATGAGGTCCTCCTGGAATCACAGAATGAGGGCACATATTTTTTTCCACTTAGAAGTAAGGCAGGCCCTAGCGTCTCGCATCCATCTGCATGCAGTTACCTGCATCCATGGTTATCAAGAGAAAATGTCTCATTTGAACACAAGAAAATGCAGCTCGGAACAAAAAAGGTGACAGTGTCCAGAGAAGTGAGCTTGAGAACATTTATTTCCTGAGGGTATCTGTGTCCCTGCCTAGATGATAGTCCTGGAGAGATAGTTTGAAGATCACAGGGAAATCAAACAGCTGTAGGGGAGAGCCCAAGGTTCATTTCCATCTGTGCTGGGCAGTGGACTCTTAAGGACTCTGAAAACAGGCAAATATCTGACAATGGCTCAACATTTGTGACGAAGGTTTTGATGAATCATCAGCACATTCATTTGTTTCCTCTACATTATAAGTTTGGTTTAATTACCGGCTTCATTTTGGCCCAAACTTGGTGTAATTTAGCTATGCCAGCCGGAAAAGAATCGACTGAATCTCCCAGGGACATAGGGCATCTGTTTCTCTGACTTACAGGAAGATAAAAGGGAAACGGTTTTGGGGCCAGAGATGTTGATGTTGTAGTCCAGGGAAAGCACGACACTCACTGTAAAGAAATAAGAACCTGCTATTATAAGCATGACTGAAACAATCCTTTCCGGCCAGCAGGCCTGAGAATTAGTTAGGACTACAGAAGGCAGGCTGATGGAAGCATTCTCTGGCATCCATCTCCCAAGCCACAGCTCTGGATAGTAAGTTAATAGTGTGTCGTGCTGTTAATGAACTTGGTCTGGTCCTGGTGACAGAATTCATGAGAGAACATTTATCCTCCACTCAATAAGGAGAAAAATGACTTCAATAAAAACTATGCCAGCTCTACAGATAAATCATCTTTATTAAAAAAGCATTTTCAATAGTAAATTCATTATACAGCCACATAATTAATCTCTTGAATCACCTTCTCCATATATATTATTGTTGGATAAATATTAAGAAGCTTTAAGAAAAATAAGTATGATCTTATAGCTATACTGTAATTGAAATAGACACAATAAAGAAGACAGCTATGAAGGATGTTTGTATGTTGGTTCTGCTACATCAATTTATAATCTATCCAGTTCTAACTTAAGTCTCAGCTTGCCTGCTGCTGGACCTCTCTGGTTTGCATGTCTACTAATGCCAGTTGTAAGGATAAATATGCTTACCAGCCTGTCAGAAAGACCTCTCCACAGGCTGCAACCCTTTATAAGACATAAAGTTCTCCTTCCAAATTAAAAAAATAAAAACAAATAAACAATAAATAATGAAATACAGGGAGAAAATTCCTATCAGGCAGATGAAGTTCATTACCTGTGTGCTTTTTTCCATCTTTCCCTTTTTAATTCTAGAAATCCACTAAAGAAAAAAATTGCAAATGAAAATAAATGAGAAAAAGAGTTTAGCTGCTTTCTACTAGAATTTAGCAATGTCTCGTGATTACTCACCTGCTTCTAGAGCCTTAAAAGAGTGCATTAAAATCATAATAACCTGAGTTAACATCCTAATTCCATCACTTATAAGCTTAGAAAAGTTATTTAAATTATCTGAAGCCAAGTTTTATCATCTATAAAATGCAAACAAGAAAGGCTACCCCATAGTGTTTTGGTGATTAAATGAGAATACATGTTATTTACCTACAGAACACTAAGTACTTAATGATAGTTAAGTAGGCTTCCCTTCATGGTTTTTGGATAATCAAGGCAGTTTTATTTATTTATTCACCAAACCTTTACTGAAAATCCATCATGGTCCAGCAATAACGTTTTAGGTACTGGGATATAGAAATGAGCAATGTGGACACAGTTCTGAACATACTAAAATATAGTAGGACATATAATCATAGAACAAATATTTGCTAACAATTCATGAAAAATAAAAGTCTCATTGTAAGTCAAATGATGAAAGACAGTTATTACTTTCAAACATGAGAATATCATTAATGTTTTGATATAATTATATACAAATAATTAATTTCATTTATACAGTACATATTGTCTTTTCTTTTTTCTTTTGACTTCAAGTGCACAACACTGAATTAATCACATTTCTTAGCTCATGACACACTGTCATCAAGTTCATACAAAGCCCTATTTTTCCCTTTGTTCCTTACCAATACTCTTATTCTTTGCACCATAGGTATCCACACTAATGAATTTAATACTCTACTTTCACACATTCATTCAGAGCTCTATGTATTCTTAAACTATATATTCCCATATATGATATACACACAAATATTATGTTATAAATAAGTTGTTTTGCCAGGCACAATGGCTCACGCATGTAATCCCAACACTTTGGGAAACTGAGGCAAGGGGATCGCCTGAGGCCAGTAGTTTAAGACCACCCTGGGAGACATAGCAAGACCCCATCTCTACAAAAAGATTTAAAAATTAGCCAAATGTGTCGACGTGCACTTGTAGTGCCAGCTACTTGTGAGGCTGAGGGGGAAGATCACTTGAGCCCAGGAATTCAAGGCAGCATGCTGTGAGCTATGATCATGTCACTTTACTCCAGCCTAAACTACAGAGTCAGAGTCTGTTTCTTAAAAACAAAACAAAAACAACGTAAAAAATAAGTCATTTATTTGTTCTCTTAACACTTGTTGAGTGAACCATCCTGTTTTCATATAAGCCTACCTTGTCTGCTTTAGTATTCCATGGAATGCATAGATTGCATTTTACTTATCTGTTAGCCTAGCTGGACATTCAATTTGCTTTCTTTCCTTGCTGCCATAACAAATAGACATCAAATTCATATAAGTCTGTTAAAGATTTTTTGGTTTATAGACATATCTAAGCATCAGGATTTGCATATTTGATGTCACTGATAGTTTGCTGCATATTTTTCCAATTTTCCAATTCCCCATATCCTTGGCAAAGCATGGCATTATTTGGTGTGCTAATACATATATGTTATCTGATGGATGTGGAGTGGTATTTCATTGCTTTTTGAATTTGCACTTCTCTAATAAGTGTGATGTTGCTTATATCTTAATGTTATTAATCATCATGTCCCTCAGTTCATAGACATAGGCAGCCCATTCTCTAAATTGCCTAATCATGGTATTGCCCATTTTCCTAGGTTTCCTGCCATTTCTTACAGATTTGTAATTCCCTGTATGACTTAGATGCTAGTTTCCTTTATCTGCTTTACACTTTGTAAGTAATTTGTCCTAGTTTTTCATCTTCTGAATCTTTCCTATATTCTCTTTCATTGAATATAATTTACTTTTTGACGTAGATCAATCCATCATCTTTGCCCTTTATGTTTTAAGCTCTTTCAGTCTTGTTCAATCAATTCTTCTCCACATAAAAATTAGAGATACTCATAAACATCACCTTCTACTCTTTTTCTATTTTCACTATTCTTGTTTAGAAGTTATTTCAATTAGAACATTTTTGCATATTCTGAGGTAGGTATCCAGCTTTCTTTCTTTCCATATGCTTCAACAATTCTCCCAACATCGTCAATAGAATCATGTATTTTTCTTCTTTGTACTCTGGTAGAATTCGGCTATGACTCTGTCTAGTCCTGGGCTTTTTATTGGGGTTGGTAGCCTATTAATTACGGCCTCAATTTCAGAACTGGTTATTAGTCTATTCAGGGATTCACATTCTTCCTGGTTTCGTCTTGGGAGGGTGTATGTGTGCAGGAATGTACCCATTTCTTCTAGATTTTCTAGTTTATTTGCATGGAGGTGTTTTTAGTATTCTCTATGGTCGTTTGTATTTCTGTGGGATCAATGATGATACCAGCTTTATCATTTATTTGCATCTCTCTGATTCTTCTCTCTTTTATTCTTTATTAGTCTGACTAGCAGTCTATTTTGCTAATCCTTTCAAAAAAAAAAAGCAGCTCCTGAATTCATTGATTTTTTTGAAGCATTTTCATCTCCTTCAGTTCTATTCTGATCTTAGTTATTTCTTGTCCTCTGCTAGCTTTTAAATTTGTTTGCTCTAGTTTCTCTCGTTCTTTTAATTGTGATGCTAGGGTGTTGATTTTAGATCTTTCCCACTTTCTCCTGTGGGCATTTAGTGCTATAAATTTCCCTCTAAACGCTGCTTTAGCTGTGTCCCAGAGATTCTTGTATGTTGTGTCTTTGTTCTCATTGGTTTCAAATAACTTACTTATTTCTGCCTTAATTTCATTATTTATACAGTAGTCAGTCAGGAGCAGGCTGTTCAGTTTCCATGTAGTTGTGCAGCTTTGAGTGAGTTTCTTAATCCTGAGTCTAATTTCATTGTGCTATGTGGTCTGTTTGTTATGATTTCTGTTCTTTTGCATTTGCTGAGGAGTACTTTGCAATTATGTGGTCAATTTTAGAATAAGTGTGATGTGGTGCTGAGAAAAATGTATATTCTGTCGATTTGGGGTGGAGAGTTCTGTAAATGTCTATTAGGTCCACTTGGTCCAGAGCTGAGTTTAAGTCTTGAATATCCTTGTTAATTTTCTGTCTCGTTGATCTGTCTAATATTGACAGTGCAGTGTTAAAGTCTCCTACTGTTATTATGTGAGAGTCTAAGTCTCTTTGTAGATCTCTAAGAACTTGCTTTATGAATCTGGGTGCTCCTTCTGAAACTAGAGGGACTCCTCCCTAACTCATTTTATGAGGCCAGCATCATCCTGACACCAAAACCTGATGGAGACACAACAACAAAAGAAAATTGCAGGCCAATATCAGGCCTGATGAACATCGATGCTAAAATCCTCAATAAAATACTGGCAAACCAAATCCAGCAGCACATCAAAAAGCATGTCCACTATGATCAAGTTGACTTCATCCCTGGGATGCAAGCCTGATTCAACATAGGCAAATCAATAAATGTAACCCATCACATAAACAGAACCAATGACAAAAACCACACGATCATCTCAATAGATGCAGAAAAGACTTTTGATAAAATTCAACACCCCTTTATGCTAAAAACTGTCAATAAACTAGGTATTGATGGAACATAGCTCAAAATAATAAGAGCTACTTATGACAAACCCACAGCAAACATCATACTGAATGGGCAAAAGCTGGAAGCATTCCCTTTGAAAACCAGCACAAGACAAGGATGCACGCTCTCACCACTCCTATTCAACGTAGTATTGGAAGTTCTGGTCAGGGCAATCAGGCAAGAGAAATAAATAAAGGGCATTCAAATAGGAAGAGAGGAAGTCAAATTGTCTCTGTTTGAAGATGACATGATTGTATATTTAGAAAACCCCATCATCTCAGCCCAAAATCTGCTTAAGCTGATAAGCAACTTCAGCAAAGTCTCAGGAGACAAAATCAATGTGCAAAAATCACAAGCATTCCTATACACCAATAATAGACAGAGAGGCAAATCATGAGTGAACTCCCATTCACAATTGCTACACAGAGATTAAAATACCTAGGAATCAACTTACAAGGATGTGAAGGACCTCTTCAAGGAGAACTACAAACCACGGCTCAAGGAAATAAGAGAGGACACAAACAAATTGGAAAAACATTCCATGGTCATGGACAGGAAGAATCAATATCATGAAAATGGCCATACTGCCCAAAGTAATTTACAGATTCAATGCTATCCCCATCAAGCTACCATTGACTTTCTTCGCAGAATTAGAAAAAACTACTTTAAATTTCATATGGAACCAAAAAAACAGCCCATATAACCAAGACAATCCTAAGCAAAAAGAACAAAGCTGAAGGCATCAAGCTACCTGACTTCAAACTATACTACAAGGCTACAGTAACCAAAACAGCATGGTACTGGTACCAAAACAGAGAGATAGACCAATGGAACAAAACAGAGGCCTCAGAAATAACACCACACATCTACAACCATCTGGTCTTTCACAAACCTGACAAAAACAAGCTATGGGGAAAGGATTTCCTATTTAATAAATGGTGTTGGGGAAACTGGCTAGCCATATGCAGAAAACTGAAACTGAACCCCTTCCTTACACCTTATACAAAAATTAGCTGAAGATGGATTAAAGACTTAAAGGTAAGACCTTAAACCATAACAACCCTAGAAGAAAACCTAGACAATACCATTCAGGACATAGACACGGGCAAAGACTTCATGTCTAAAACACCAAAGGAAATGGTGACAAAAGCCAAAATAGACAAATAGGAACGAACTAAACTGAAGAACTTCTGCACAGCAAAAGAAACCATCATCAGAGTGAACAGGCAACCTACAGAATGGGAGAAAAATTTTGCAATCTATCTATCTGACAAAGGGCTAATATCCAGAATCTACAAGGAACTTAAACAAATTTACACGAAAAAAACAAACAACCCCATCAAAAAGTGGAAGTTGAACAATGAGAACACGTGGACACAGGGAGGGGATCATCGCACACTGGGGCCTGTCTGAGTTGGGGGGCAAGGGGACGGATAGCATTAGGAGAAATAGCTAATGTAGATGATGGGTTGATGGGTACAGCAAACCACCATGGCACATGTATACCTACGTAACAAACCTGAATGTTCTGCACATATATCCCAGAACTGAAAGTATTTTTAAAAATCATGTATATTTTTCATCCACTGATTTGTGAAGCTATTGACACATATCTATGATATTGTAATATGTTTTAATGTTTAAATTTAATTTAATAATGTTATGTATTTAATATTGGCAAGGTAATTCCTCCTCTTAGCTCCTTGTTTTTTTCTTTCTTAGCTATTTCTAGACTTCCTTTGTTTTTCTTTTTTAATAGGTATTTCTATATACTTTTTTATTTGTTATTTTTTTGAGATGGAGTTTTGCTCTTGTCACCCAGGCTGGAGTCCAATGGTGCAATCTCGGCTCACTGCAACCTCTGCCTCACGGGTTCAAGTGATTCTCCTGCCTCAGCATCCCATGTAGCTGGGATTACAAGCATGTGCCACCATGCCCAGCCAATTTTTTTGTATTTAGTAGAGACAAGGTTTCACCATGTTAGTCAGGCTACTATCAAACTGACCTCGGGTAATCCACCTGCCTCAGCCTCCCAAAGTGCTGGGATTACAGGCATAAGTCACCATGCCCGGCCCTCTATATACTTTTTTAAAGTCAACTTATTAGGATTGCCCTAAAAATGTTGCAGTATTTTAATTAAATTTATATCCATATATTAATCAATATATTAATTTAAGAATTATTATTTTTTTACTATTATACTTTAAGTTCTAGGGTACATGTGCATAACGTGCAGGTTTGTTACATATGTATACTTGTGCTATGTTGGTGTGCTGCACCCATCAACTCGTCAGCACCCATCAACTCGTCATTTACATCAGGTGTAACTCCCAATGCAATCCCTTCCCCCTCCCTCCTCTCCGTGATAGGCCCCGGTGTGTGATGTTCCCCTTCCCGAGTCCAAGTGATCTCATTGTTCAGTTCCCACCTGAGTGAGAACATGGGGTGTTTGGTTTTCTGTTCTTGCGATAGTTTGCTGAGAATGATGGTTTCCAGCTGCATCCATGTCCCTACAAAGGACTCAAACTCAACCTTTTTTATGGCTGCATAGTATTCCATGGTGTATATGTGCCATATTTTCTTAATCCAGTCTGTCACTGATGGACATTTGGGTTGATTAACACCTTTACAACAGCAACTTATCCATAAACTAATACTACCACTTCATTTATTTTCAGGTTTCTTTTATATTCTTCAGTAGGATCTTACACTTTCTCCATAATGATCCTATGGATTCTTTGTTAAGGTAATTTCTATTTAGGTAGTTTATATTCATAGCCCTTGGATAGTATCATATTTTCTTTCTGATTTTTGTTAATATAAAAAATACTAAGTTAATATTTTATCTAGTAAACTTGCTAAACACTCATATTAGTTTTTATCATTTGTGAATTCTTTTTTATGTTGGATGTCAATAATTACATCATTTTCAAATAATAACAGCTCTGTCTCTTCCCTTCTAATTGTTATTCTTTATTTATTTTCTTATAGCACAGCAAGGACACTATGTACTGTACTGAATAGTAGTAGAGATAGTGGCCATCCTTGTTTTGTTCCTGACCTTAAAGTATCTCCATTAAGTATGATGTTTTGCTCTAGCCTTTTGATATGTAGCTTCTATAAAGTTAAGGGAGGCCTGGCCCTCAAGGATATTTTTAGATACCATAAATCTTCATCAAGTGTTCTTGATATTCTTTAACTAAAGTAGCAATGGATATAATTAAATAATTTTTCTCTATTTATTAATGAATTTAATTACATTAATATATTGTTAATATCAAATCATCTATGTTCTAAGATTAAATCATGCCTAATTATAATTTTTATAAAATATACTGTTAAATTTGGCTAGCTGAGATTTTGTTTGCAACATTTGCATCAATAACCATCTTTGAAATTGGCCTATAATTTTCATATGTGTCCTGAGCTTATGTGTCCTTCATCTCAGTATTACACTGGCCTCATGAAATGAGTTAGATAATCTTCTCTTTTTTTTTCTATTTTCTGAAAACTTTTTCATAAGATGAAATCTACCATTTCTTGCAAGTTTGAGTGAGATAATCTGTGAAATGGACTGAACCTAGAAGGTTTAAATTATAGATCTAGCCAAGTCTCTTCTTGAGCCAATTTTAGCACTTTTTACAGTTCCAGAAATTCGTCCACTTCATTTTATTCAAACTTATTGTCATGCAGTGATTTAGAACATTATTTTATTATATTTTAAACTGTATTTGTGACTATTTCCCTTATTTCATTCTGGATTTTATGTATTTTCATATATCTTTAAAAATTAGTCTTGCCATAAGTTGATTCTTCTTGTTTGTCTTTTCAACAAAGAAGATTTTGGTTTTATTTATGCACATTTATAAATACTTTAAACTGAAAGGTAGTGAAAGCATCTCATGTCCACATGTGAGGGATACAAATAAAATAGTATTTACAGGAAAATTTACAGCATTGAAGATATTTATCACAAAACAAAGATGACCAAAAATTTGAGCTGAACATTCAACTCAAAGGAGAAATAGAGCAAACCCAAAGAAATAAGGGAGAAAATAATAAAAGTAATGGCAAAAATGAATGAGATCAAAAACCACAACAAAAATTGGCCAAAACTGACAATTTATCCCTTTCAAAGAACTTTTACATACATGTTATCTCTTGAGGCATAGCCTTCAACTGTATTCCGATACTTATACGTTTTTTTAAAAGCTGGGATTTTTATGTGTTTGCTTTTGATTTTTGTTTTTTAAGTGTAGAGTTTTTGGTGAGGAAAACACAAGAGGCAAAGACATTTTGAGGTAAAGGCATTTTAACTAGCAAAATGGAAGGTGGAGCTGTACTGTTATTGAAAAATGATATCGCATACTTGTTTGAGAGAGTAAGCGCTACAGTCAGCCTGAATAGGTTCAAGTTTCGACTCCTCCACTTATTTGCGTGTTATCTCAGGCTAAGCATCAGTTTTCTCATTTGTAACATGGAGATTATAGTGGTTTCTACCTCAGAGAGCAGTCATGAGAATTAAATGAGATCAAATAAGGTATATAATATGCTTAGTGTGAAGTTCAGTAAATATTAGCTCTCTCTCTCTCTCTCTTGCTCTCTCTCTCTCAATCTCTCTGGACTTAGTGAAATGAATTATATTTAAATATACTTTCCATGCCAAAGAAAAGAAAATCTTGCACAAACTAGGAATGAGAAGTTCAGTATTAATTTTAATTATCTCAAAAATGTACGATAATTATTGTATTATGTATTAGTAAGAGTTTACCCAAATTCAGACTTAAAGCACTGTAAGGCAGTCTCAAATCACAGGTGGAAACTTTAGTGACAAAAAGCTGATATAGAATGATCTCTGGGTTCTATCTATAAGAAGTATATAAAGAAATTGGAAATTAAACATCACAGCTGTAGCCCAGATGGAGTGCTGAGAAATTAAAAGAGAAAGCTTTTAGAGTAACTGGTAAGAATTAAGCACATACAAGGACAGTAAAGATCCCCCCTTGGTTGATTTGCCTTTGAACTTTCCCAATCTTTTCTAAAGAATATTCTCCAAAAAAGACAAAACAAAACGGAGAGAAAATGCAAGGAGAGAGTTAGCCCTGTAGAAGGAGAAAAGTGCTGTGGTTTACTGGTCTGAAGAGTGAGGTTTCCAGAGGCCAGGAATGCCCAGGTCCTGGGCTCTGGGCAGCACCAGCAAACAAGACCCTACCTGCCACACTTCTAAGCAGACAACTTGGTCTTCTGAGGATTTCCCCAAAGCCTGATGCATGAAAGTTATTCATATAAAAGTTGGAGCTTCCCAGACTTCCTGAATTCACAACCTCTCATCAGAATTTACTTTTATCACAGGGAAAAAAAGAGATCTGAATCACAATAACCATCAGCCTTCTTTTACTGGGGATGGAACAGCAATGAAACCAAGTGGGACTCATGTATTCTCCATAAAGGAGGCCCACGAAAGGCCTTTTCTCCTTTAGTAAAAGGAAATATTACTTCCTTGTTGAAAGTGGCAACAATTGTCTCATATCCAGACATGTAAATAAGACCTAAACGTGATAGAAAACAGGCTTGCCTATCAATATGACCTAGGAAGAGCTGAGAGGGACCTCAATTATATTACATTAATGTAAACGAACATGTATATTTAATTTCTTCTGAGATATCTTCACAGTCTATTAAATGCAAATAGAATTATTTCTGACAACTGAAGTCCAGCAGTCCAAAAATGATTCTCCAGGAACAGGCAAGCTTTCTTTCATTAGCTAATAGGCATTCATGCTAATGAATGCTGAATTCAAATGATATTCCTATAAAGTAGAAATTATCACCTGAGAATTCTTCTTGAATAATGATATTATAGCATATGTCAGAAATGTGTTAATCAGTGTAATAGCAAAGGTAACAGGATGTTCTTGCAACCATCTAAAGAAATGCTATACTCAGGCTGGGTGCAGTGGCTCATGTTCATAATCCCAGCACTTTGGGAGGCTGAGGCGGGCAGATCACCTGAGGTCAAGAGTTTGAGACCATTCTGGACAACATGGTGAAACTCCGTCTCTACTAAAAATACAAAAATTAGCCGGGTGTGGTGGTGGGTGCCTGTAATCCCAGCTACTTGGGAGGCTGAGGCAGGAGAATCGCTTGAACCAGGAGGTGGAGGTTGCAGTGAGCTAAGATCGTGCCACTGCACTGCAGCTTTATGGACAAAACGAGACTCCGTCCAAAACAATAAATAAATAAAGGAATGCTGTACTCATTTTGGCCTATGTCTTATGTCTGAAGTTTAAACAGCACGTATTACCATGATTAAAACATGTGTTTGTTGGCGGGGTGGGGGAGTGGTAAAGGAAATAAGTAGGTGTCACTGAAATTAAAAAAAAAGAAAAAAATTAGTCAAACCCAAATTCAGGGTGTGCCTTTCAGGGTTTTTGTTGACTGAGCACCTACTATGTGCTGGCCCTCCGCCACTTGCCTGCTAGTTGCTCTCTGTCTCTCAGTACCTCAGTTGTTATTACATTCCTGCAAAATGAGGGAAATAGGGTTCACAAGTTGTCTTAAGTCTATACAGCTAGTAAGTAGCAGAGGCAATATTCAACCTCAATCTGACTCCAGAACCCATATACTTTCCCTGCTGCTATGATCTCCACAAAAGAGGTCCTGCACCACACAGGATAGCTCTGAGTTCATTTCTTCAGGCAGCTAGTGTTCTCTCTTACTTGTTCTGAATTCTTTGAAAGATATCTCAAGGTTCTCTTTCATTGTTGATTCTTAGTCACTCCAGCCTGGAGTTGAGGGCTCTTGCTCTCAGCATAGGGCTTAGTCTTTGAACCTGGACTGACCTAGGAACAAACTCCACCTCTTAACCTAAGTGACCTTGTTCAAGCTATGTCATCTCTCTAAATCTTGGGTTTTCACCTGTAAAATAAGGATAGTTACAGCTACCTCAGATGAGACCTTTTCAAAACGAGGTAACAGTACACAGCAAGTTTACCATCAATGGATAAAAGCTATCCCTCATGTCTGTGGCCTGTCATCAGTTATGGTTTTTCCCCTACAATTAGTGTTTTGTACCACACTGTCTTAGCCTGTTTTCTGTTGCTATAATAGAATACCTGAAACTGGATAATTTATAATGAAAAGAAGTTTATTTGGTTTACAGTTCTAGAGGCTGGGAAGTTCAAGACCTGGGGGCTGCATCTGGTGAGGGCCTTATGCTGTGTCATAACATGGCAGATGGCATCACCTGGCAGGAGCACGCACAAAAGAGAACAAACACAAGAGGCAGCCTCACTTTATAATAACCCACTTTCATGGTAACTCATCCAGTCCCACAAGAACTAACCCAATCCCACACAAAGACAACAATGCATCCTAATGACCTAATTGCTTCTTAAATGCACCACCTCCCAACACTGCCACATTGGGAACCAAGTGTCAACATAAGTTTTCAAGGGGACAAACCATCTTTTAACCATGGCACTTACTCTTTCAAGTGTCTGACTTTGATCCAGTCATATTTTGCCATTACTTCTATCTTGGTATTGGCACTTCATCCTGCTTAAATGCGTGGAATAAGTCCAAGAAAGAGAAATAAGGAAAGAAAGAGAGGATAAAGACAGAGACAATGAGAGGGAAGAGACAGCCATCATTGGCTCTGAAACTTAAGATCTTGTCAAAATAATGCCGTTTTTTTATACCAGTTGTCAAACTTCCTTTAAGAAACAGGTTTCCCTCATAATAAGGGGTTAGTCCAGTAAGCTGCTAGTTTTTTCATCATTGAGAAATGAAGTCCAAACCATCTGTTCATGAAAGTTAAATGAATCTTCATTATTTAATCAAGATAAAGTTACCTCTTCTTAGTAGTACTTCCTCCCTTTTCTCTAGCACGCACATTTTATGCTCTCAGGAAAATTCATGGTACTAATTACTCCAAGTAGCTTTTTCTCACTCCTGCACTGATCCCTCTCTTCCTTTACTTTTTCTTTCCTCTGAACTAAGATATCTGTGTCACATTCTCCTGAATCAGTATAAAAGATGAATTTTTTCTGATTAATTAATGTGTGGATGGTTGCCTTCCAATCTAGATAGAATGCATGCCAGCCAATGAACAGAAAGCCCAGAGGACCATGCCTTCTGCTTTCTTTACTTCATCCAGACTCCTCTAGCTAGTACCATACCATGACTACAATACATTACTCAGTAAATAATGCTCAAAATAATAATACACATGAAGGACTGCTCAGATTATTACATCAAAAGCCTACAGGATGCTCAAAATGTTATCTTTCTGAATTAGGATAATCTCATCAAGTCTGGCATGCACAGTGTTGAGTGAACATGAATGACATACTTGAGAGACAGCTCCCACCTCCATCAGATTATTAAGAATACCAGGTTATCTCTTCAGGCAAATGCCTGAGCTTGGGCCTCAACAGAAAGCCAACAGTAAAGTGAAGGGGCTCTCAGAAGATGCACATTTCCTTCTGGCCTCTACTCTGGCTAAAGGAGCTTTCCCAAAGCAATAGGCTAAGGATATTTTCAACATTTCAAATAGCAAAGTCAGCTCATGCATGAAGCAGTCACTATGGAATTCTGTGCATGTCTCCAGAATGGAGGCCAGATCCGATATGACAACTGCCAGGTGAAAATCACAGAAGCATTATATTATGCAATTTGATTTCAAGGCAGAATGTTCTGCATCCTCAGGTTTCCAGCCAGACAAAACATTTGTGAAGAACAAACCCACTCTTAGACATAGAGGCCCCTCACATTTAAATGTTTGTATGAATATTGTGAAGCTTGAGAGTTAAAGCCCTCAACATGTTCTTTAAAACTATAATTTTAAAAGTTCAATTTTCTCCAGATAGTGATATTAGTCAACTTTGATGTCAATTTCACAGAATCCTAAAAGGTTGGTGTTAGAATATCCATGATATATTTTCTGGCACAATTACCTCTGTTTACAGGTAAAGAAATAAAAACTTAGAAGGGTACATGATTATCTCAAGTTCACTCAGCTAATCTCAAAGCCAAGACATGGCCCCAGATTTGGTCAATTTCTGCACTGTACAGCTTGGCTTATGTGCACCCTCTGATATATAACACAAGCCACATGGGCTTCATGAGCGAGTTACTCAACGCCTCTTAAAATAAAATGAATAACTCCTATTTCATAGGAAAGTTGTGTTAATTAAATGAGATAGTGTGTGTAGCACATGGCCCATTAAATGAGATAGTGTGTTTAGCACATGGCCCATTATAGTTCTTTATAAATGGCAGCTTTTGCTATGATCAGTATCATTACTATTATTATTATTATCCAACCTGCAGTTTAAGCTCCACAGTTTCCCACCTAATCACAGACATCCTGGCTTTGTTTTTAAGAGACCACTTTCAGCAAATGGAAAATGGTGTTGAAGTTGGAGTTTTCACAATTGGCTGAGTTCCCAATAGGCCTAAGATCAGCCATTCCTTCTACCCTGCAGCATGAGAGCCTCATGCCCAAGCAAAAAGAGCATAAATTTTGAATCACAGTCCTGGATCTGAGTCCATTTCTGCTACTTATTACTTGATTGCCCTTTGATTAATTACTTAATTTTATTGAGCATCAGTTGTCTCATCTCTTAGTATTTACATTGCAGAGTTTGCAGAGGATAGTAAATAAGAAAATGTATGCAAAATACCTATTACAGCACCAGACATGGTAGGCATTCAACAGCAAATAGTCATTATTTTTATTATTATGAATATTCTCTATCTGTGTGATAAGGCTTTTGTCTCAGATTCTGAAATATTACCATCAGGACTAGAACTCTGCCATGAAGCCCAGCCCACTTGGCTGGGACTGAGTTCTCACCAGGGCCCCTTCCCAAGAAGGACCACCTGAAACCAGGAAACAACTACCCACTTGACCCTGAGCATCACAATAACTTAGAAATTCCAGCCATGTCTCTCATAGCTGACAAGACCCTCTTTGCTTAGCCCATGCCCTGGTAACAGTTATTTTATTATCTATTCTATGGCAGGTTATATGTTAAATATCTTTCATACATAATCACTAATCTTCCAAGGGAATCCAAGAGTTGGTTTGGTGAATGCTATTTTACAGTTGCACAAACTAAGACTCAGAGAGGCTAAAATGACTTGCTCAGGGTCACAGA
The DNA here is from genome assembly GCF_002776525.5 of Piliocolobus tephrosceles. NCBI lineage: Eukaryota > Metazoa > Chordata > Mammalia > Primates > Cercopithecidae > Piliocolobus > Piliocolobus tephrosceles. The sequence goes on along the minus strand of NC_045435.1, from coordinate 108,319,933 downwards.
GCTGCTAAAGGGCAGGTCAAGACTTCAAATCCTGCACACTTCTCATCAGGTCCTATTGCTTCTATACACAGGGCCTGACACTGACACTTATTCCCAGCATCTTCTTTCTATATGATGGTCTAGCGGGATCCAATAAAATAACCTGATTCCTCAGACAGATCCTTCTATGTCCCTCTAGCAGCATTATATTGCCCCTTCATGATGTTAACAAACCTTCAGTGTTATATATATATATATATTATTATATATATAAAATATATTATATTATATTATATTATATATATTTATATTATATATAATTATATATTATATTATATATTATATATATACACACACACATATTATTATATTTTAAGTTCTGGGATACATGTGCAGAACGTGCAGATTTGTTACATAGGTATATACATGCCATGGTGGTTTGCTGCACCCATCAACCCGTCATCTATATTACGTATTTATCCTAATGCTATCCCTCCCCTAGCTCCCCACCCCCTGACAGGCCCTGGTGTGTGATGTTCCCCTCCCTGTGTTCATGTGTTCTCATTGTTCAGCTCCCACTTATGAGTGAGAACTTACAGTGTTTGGTTTTCTGTTCCTGTGTTAGTTTGCTGAGAATGATGGTTTCCAGCTTCATCCATGCTGCTGCAAAGGACATGAACTCATCCTTTTTTATGGCTGCATAGTATTTCATGGTGTATATGTACCACATTTTCTTTATCTAGCCTACATTGAAGGGCATCTGGGTTGTTTATAGGTCTTTGCTATTGTGAATAGTGCTTCAATAAACATTTTTTTTTAATAAAGAGACAGACACTAAACAGCTTTGTGAGCTATACAGTCTCTCTTGCAGTCACTCTACTTTGCCACTGTAGTGCACAGATATAGAGAGTAGATAAGCAGGTATAGACAGTAGACAAACAAATGATCTTGGCTGTGTTGCAGTAAAACTCTTTTACAAAAACAGGCAGTTGACGGAATTTGACCCATGGGCTACAGTTTACCAACCCCTGATCTTTATGCTTGCTACTCAAAGTGTGGTCTGTGTTCCAGCAGCATTAGAATCACTTGGAAGCTTGCTGGAAATGCAGAATCTTGGATCTCGCCCCAAATCTACTGAATCAGAATCAGACTTTTAACAAGATTCCCCAGATGATTCATACACACATTGAAGTGTGAGAAGCTCTGCTCTACATGTCATTAATTCATTGAATGCCTCTTATAGTCCAAGCATTCTTCCAGGCACAATACACACTACTAGATCTATAGTCCTCACAACAGGATAAGGTGGCTGTTATTATCCCATTTTACAAAAGCTCAGAGAAATTAGACAAATCAAGGAGACAGCAGATGGCATTGAAATTTAACTAGAAATTAAACAATCTGTCATGAAATTCACCTCAGAAATGGTATAACTAAGGCCACACAGAATATTCCATAGGTACTAACCCTAGATGTGAATAAATATTGTTTTCATGATTATAAGTACAGGTGCTTATATCCTAAAGTATTGAAATGATTGCATAGCCACAGAAGTAAATTTTTATTCTCAAAGATAATCCTAAAAGTAGAAAGCACTTGTTAAACTGTTTTCTTTGCATTGTCTCTTCACAAGTTGCCATTTACTCAGCTTTACCCAACATCATAAAGTATTCAAGGGGCCATGTCATTACTTGGGCAATATTTATATAAATTTTATATTCTTTTTCTAATGCCTCAAAAAGTTTTGAAAAAGGATTTGAGGTAGCTTAGAGACAAATAAAATGCAAAATAAATATGATGTAAACAATGATACAGATCACTGAGGGTTATAAAATATGACCAAGGATGAAGACTATATACAAAATTCACACCACTATGGTCTTATACCTTTTCTGCGGTATAAAAAGTACAAGAGCTTGTATCATCTGTTATAAGGTGCAAAGAGCCCAGGCTTAGAAAACATTTGCTTGTCAAGGATATGATTTAATTTCCACTTGTTTAAATATAAATTGTGGATAATAATATCTCACAGAGAAAGTGTGAGTATGAAATAACAAATACGAAAAAAATACATTATTTCACTGCAAATTTAATTTTTAATTATAATAATTCCTGATATAAAATATAATTATAACTAATATTTATTCATCACGTATGCTAAGATCTCTAAATGGATTATCTCACTATCTTCACAGCAACCCCAAATTACTAAAATTATCCCAATTTACACACGATAAAACAGGCCTAAGAGAAGTTCAGTAATTTGGTCATCCAATGTATCAGTTAGCTATTATTATATACAAAACCACCCAGAAACACAGTGGCTTAAAAGAATAATTATTTATTTGTTCCCAGTTCTTTGGGTCAGCAATTTGGACTGGGCTCAGCTGAGATGGTTCATCTCTACTCCATGTGGTGTTGGCTAGGCTTACTTATTATCTGGGAGAGCTAGGACAGCAGAGCCTCTCTCTCTCCGTTGGTCCCTCATCTTCAAGGAGGCTGACATAGGTTTCTTCAGTTGTTGCCAAATGGGTTCCCAGGGAGGAGTAAGAAAGGGCAAGCCTCAATGAATAAGCACCCTTTAAGCCTCTACTTATGTCACATTACCAATGTCCCAAACCTAGGGTTCATATGGAGAGAGCTCAGTAAGGGTATGTATACAATAGGCATGATTCTTTGAGAGTCACTGTAGTACTAAGGTATCTTATCCAGAATACAAAAGTTTTCCAAGTTTGAACTGAAGAGCTGCAAATTCATATCCCATGCTCTTAACCATGACATCCCACTTGCCTCCAAGAAAATTTCCCCTAATGTTTTCTATGTGATATCAGTTTCTCTTTTAACTCTTAAACTGCCACCTTATGAAACAGCAAAGATATTCCTAATCTCATCTCCAAATGATTTGTTTCTGACTTAGAAAATCCCTTGAGTCTCATGGTAGGCTTAGCAAAGTACAAGTTGAAGACAGATTATTTTTCATTCCTTAAGTCATTTGTATCACTAGAAAGATTGAACTTTACATAGCTGCTCTCTAGGGACCTAGCTGATACCAAAGCGACACCAATGCATTAAAAACAACACTATTACCTCATTTTGTATAGCACTTTACTATTAGCACAGAACTTTCAAAATGAATATAAAACTCATGCAGCTGGGCTTTCCCTGTGGGCATCTGGAAGCTACTGAAGCTATCTTAGCATGGTGCAAAGGAGTGTTTTAAGGGTGTTAAACTGATGTGAAAGAAGTACTGTAGGTGAAACACTGGTGGCAAGAAGACTAATCCAGAGATTGTGGCACAAGTTTGAAAGAGTTCTGGCAATTAAACAGGTACAAGACTTCACAGAAGAAGAAAAACTGGTCCTTCTAAGCATCTAGAGGGGAGGGAAGAGAAAGGTTGGGGTGTTCAAGGATTGCTGTTCCTTTAAATGTCCTTAGACTTGGCACTTTTCTGTTTACATAGTACTTTTACCTCCTGATGGTTGGGGAGGACAGGAATGCATGCTCATCCTCATTCAGAAAAGTTTCATGTGGTACACTGGGACCCGCAGGAATTCACTGCAGCTAGCCCTGTAAATTGTAAATGTCCAGAAATGGAGGAGGAGGGTCAAGATTAAAATTTTAATAAAAGTAGAGAACAAATGACATGATTAGATTGGAATTTTAGAAACATCTCTCAGGCAACAGAGGGAAAGATAGGTTGGAGAAGGCAGAGATAAGAGGGAGAACAATTGAGAGACTTTTATAGTAATCTGGGTGAAAGGCTATAAAAATCGAAGTCTGAATGACAGAGGGGATGATTCTAAAGTCAAACAACCTGGGTATGTACTCCTCTTTGCTACTCTATTATATACTTTTTTTTTTTCTTTCCATCAATTTTGGCTAGAAAATATACTTGTGATGGTATAAGGAGGGGATTATGAAGATTGGCTTGTTTACTCTGTAAAATCTATAATTATCATTCATTCTTTGTACCCAGAGGATTAAGGAAGACCTCCCTGTATCTGAAATACTCATTTTTTTCTACTTCTCTTTTTATAAATAATCCACAATTAAAAGAAAGGAGAGATGAAGGAAGGAAGAATGAGAAGAAAGAAGAAAGGAAGGGAGGGAAGGAGGTAGGGAGGGAAAAATTGCATTTTCATGTAAATAATGGCATCCTTCTTAGAGAAAATTTGTTTTAAAATGTAGCATTAGATGAAGTTGTATCGGCATAATTATAATTATACAGTGAAGTCCTAAAGAGATATATTGTGAAGATAATTTTTCTTGTCACAAAGGACAATCTATACAACAGAACAAAGGAAATAATTTTAATAAAACATTTTGCCCTGAGCAAGAAATGTGCTTCATGTATCATACATGAGAAAGGATAGTTGTTTGATATAAAATGGAACTATGACCTTGCTATAAGAGTTTTTATTACTTGATGCCATTGAAAGTAAATTAATGGACTCCCAAAAGGTGTAAAACTCATTCTGTTTTGTGGCATTTGTTTGCTGACAGACAAGTTTAAGAGGAATCTTTTCATGTGATTATTTAAACAAAGAGCTTCTAGGAATTCTGATCAACCTTTAAGCTTCCACCAGAGGACATTTCTCATAGACAGGATTCATTTGAGGGAGAAGTCACGCTTTTAAAAGAGTTTATTAACAGGAGAAGAGAGGTTCATGTGCTATCTGTAAATTCAACAATTTTTGCTTTCAAATATAATTTTGTTTTCTTTTAGATTTCTCTAAACAAATTCAACATTTTTAAAATAATGATAAGATTTTTAAAAATACTGAGCTGGCAACCCAGAAATTTAAACTGGTTTTTTTTAAAGGTTTTTACTCCATCAAGTCTGAAGTCCTTATATGACATTTTATTATATAATGTTTCTTTATTGTGTTTCAAAACAACATATATTTATAACTATTTAACTTATCTTTACAAGCTACTTTGCAATATACAAATTGCCTTTATGCCTCTTTAGTTGTTCTCAATGACTCTGATTTTAGGCATAACAAATATGGGTATTATAATTTGACTTACGAGCAAGTTTAACCTCAGAGAATCTGTCACTTGCTTAATATCAGGAACTGCTCTGATGGTTGGCAATAGAGCAGCACACATGACAGGCAAAGTTTCTATCCTTGTACAGTTTATCTTCCAGAATGAGATACTCATGAATGTGTGAATAAATAAATATGTAATATAATGCCAGGAGAATAACAAATGGCGATACTAAGACCATACAAGTGACCAGTCTCAAATTTCAGAACTATTCCTAGCACCTTTTCATCAGCACAAATCCTGTCAAGTGAGGTTGTCCCGGAATAGCATCCCCATTAAGCCTTCCTATTATGCCTCCAACTAATGCTGATAAGTATGTATGATGTGGCTTTCCTGGGCACATGAAGCAGCTATGGAGGCTTCTACACTTTAGCTCTACTTGTGTATTCAATGTAGATGTGTGCACGTCATTGGAGAGCAGAAGACCAGGGACGTAGGTGTACATGTTCTGAAAATGTTACTTAAAACATGGTTTGTGAACACTTAAGAGCATGACATTTACTAGACACCAGCATGGTTCACTGAGAACAAGTAAGACCAGCAGATCAACACTAACATTTGCAAGAGGGTCATGAAAGAGATAGATGAAGACAATGCAATGGAAACACTGTGTCTAAATTTTAAGGGCCACCTCAGATCATTTTTTAGGAATCAGTTTTGTGATAAGCATATAAAAATCCATAAATACACTTGGTAAAATAAACACATAACAAAACATCTTTGTAGAGGCATGTGACCTGCATGGCAATATAGTTAGTTGAATTTAAAGTTAGTGAAATAAACCTACCAAAAATTATAGCTATTGCCAATCCAGAGGAAGGGTGTACAATGAAAGGCCTTGATCCTTGATCCTGCGCAGTGTTTTCTAAAATTATTTAAATCAGCATGTCAACAAAATGCTGATAAAACTTGCGTATGAAATAAAGGCCAAGAGGGAAAGCTTGCATGTTGAAAAGACATAACCAGAATCTTATTTCACTTCTAAGTAAAGTCTGTCATTTAATTCCAAAAGATTTATTAAATACCCACCATGAACAAGGCACTGTGAAAAATGCCAACGCAAGGAATAGCTCCTGCTCTCCAGAGTTTCCTGTGAGCAGCCACTGCTGTCCCAATTACCACCCTGTTAACAACTAAATTGTATCCCCCACGTCCAAAGTTCATTTAACAAAGTCCTAACTTGCAGTACCTGAGAATGTGATTGCGCAGGGATTTGTTCCAGGACCCCCTACAGATACGAAACTCTTCAGATGTTCAAGTTCCTTATATAAAATGATGTAGTATTTGCACATAACCTACGCAAGTTTTCCTAGATATTTTAAATCACCACTAGATTACTTATAATACTTAATACAATGTCAATGCTACATAAATAGTTGTCCATTGTATTCTTTTTGATTCGTATTATTTTTATTGTTGTATTTTTTTTAAACATTTTTAATCCATGGATATGGAGGGTCAAATGTACTTACAGATAGAATCACAAAAAGAAGTAACTAAGTTAAAATGAGGTTATTAGGATGGGCCTAATGCAATCTGATTTGTATCCTTATTAAAAGAGAAAATTAAGACACAGACACACAGAGAAGATCATGTGCTACAGTTTGAACATGTCCCTTCCAAAGTTTAGATGGTGCCAATGTGATAGTGTTAGGAAGTCAAGGCATTTAAGAAGTGAGTGGGTCATAAGGATTCCTTCCTCATGAATGGGATTATTACCCTAGTAAAAAAAAGTCTTCACACATTGTTTAGCTCACTTTCCCTTCTACCTTCCACCTGTGAGGACACAGCAAGAAGACCCTCCCAAGACGCCAAATGCTGATGCCTTGATCTTAGACTTCCCAGCCTCTACAACTGCAAGAAAGCACATTTTCATTTCTTATAAACTACCCAGTGTCAGGCATTTTGTTGTAGCAGCACAAAACAGACTAAGACACCATATGAGGACACAGTGAGAAGGTGGCCTCGATTTACGGCCAGAAAAAGAGGCTTTAGAAGAAACCAATCCTACTGACACCTTGTTCTTGGATTTCCAGCTCTGGAATGTTGAAACAAAATTAATTTCTGCTGTTTAACCATCCAGTCTGTGGTACTTTGTTATGGCAGACCTGGTAAACTAATACACCCTACCTCTCCCATCAAACCCCTACCACCCAGGGCTCTGCCCCCTAAGGCCCCACTCTTGAGTATCGGCTTTCCTGTCCAAACTTCCATTCCTTCCCCTACCCCAGGGTTTCTGGTCAGCCAAGGCTGACAGACAAACAGTCCACAGTGGGTGGTCGGGGGGGAATACTTACTGTGAGGATGGTCCTCTTTTGCCCCTATGAGTTTTTGAGCAGGGGGAGTATGTATCTCTTTTTACGTAAAAACCATATTATACATGTATCAGTCATGTTGGGCTAAACTTACTTATAAGCATCCAGAAGAGAACTCATTCATAAGGCAAAGATCCTTCTTTCAATTTGCAGGGTCGGTTGTCTGTTCATTCATGGAACACGTATTTGCTGAGCCACTTCTCTGCAGCAAGCCCTCTGCTAGTCCTTTTCCCATTTATCACTTCATAGGAGGAAGTGGGGTTCTGTCAAGAGGAGATAAGGAGAGGGGAGTGAGCAGAGTCTTCCAGGAAACAGGAGGCTTTTGTTCAGAGGGTCCAAGGCACAGAGGGGTCCACAGTATTTTCAAGGAAGAGAAAGAAGTTTGCTGTGGCTAAAGTGTGTATTGAGTACAGGAGCCAAGAGATAAATTTGGGTGGAGTGTAAGAGCTTTTTCTGCAATATTAAGGAGTTGCAGACCCTAAGCTGTACACAATGGAGACTGTGAAATTTTTCAGGACATGAAACATAGGATCATCTTTAAAATTATGACCCTAGCAGAAGTGAGGTTAGATAGAGGTAGGAAAAAAGAAATATTAGGGGGCTGAGCTTGGAAGCTCTTTAAAGTCATGAAGTAATGAATCTCTTCCCTACGAAGTCCTAAAGTTATGGATCTGTGCATCAATCTAATAGTATTACTACAGTGTGTGAATCTGAGTCACACCTCCTATTTATATATGTGTGAGCATTGTGTATTTGTGGGCAGATCCAAATGTAATTCAATTCATCAGCACCAAAAAGAAAGCTATGATTACTTATGACTTACTGCAATTGTCCATATCTTCTGTTCTTTAATAGCAAGTGATTATAACATTAACTGGTTTATATATCACCACTTTAAAAAAAAACACTTAAGACTTTATAAAATGGCACATTCCTATGATCAAATCACAGGGACAGAAAGTTCATCTTTCCTTCAGTAATGAAGCGCTCATCTCCAGCGGTCCAATTCATAAAAAGATATTTACATAGCTCAGAGGGTTTTCCCCCTGTCTTCTGCTTCTTATGAGAAGAGAGAAGTAAGGAAAGAATCTAAATCAAATATAAAATTAAAGCCAGGACAAAGATGAAATGAAAATTCTCAATGATTGGTGTTGTGTGTAGGGTGGGTAGTATGATAGGAAAAAAGTAAGTCACCTGGGCTCATAGGAAGCACCTCTCAAACATAAGTGAAGATGGATGGGCATGTGACCACAGGGGAATTCAGGACTGCTTCTTATTTTATAAATAGCAGCTGCAACCTTTTACTGCATTCCTAAAATAGCTTGCATGTTAACGGAAGAGGACAGACAAATGAAGTGTATCATGGCAGATTTCATCAGTGAAAATAATTAACCTTCAAAAAAAAGAGGAGAGAAGAGAGAAGGAGAGGGCAGAGTGTGGACATTACAAATGTAATACTTAGGAACATTAAAATAGGAATTCTAATGCAGGCCTAGGGACGTCCTGGGCAACTGCAATAAACATGTAGGGGTGGAGTTTAGTCACGGGAACAATACTGTAATTCACCAAGTGTTGGCTGAAGCCTCACTGTATGCAATACATTGGCTAAATTCTAAACATAATTCAAAGGTGAGTAAGAGCCAATCCCTGCCTTCCAGGAACTTAACATTTAGGAGAAATGATTACACAAATATGTCAATACTTGTAGTACAGGGCAAGACATGAGATACATCATGAAACATAAAATCATAGGCTCTTGGAGCCAGCAGTAAAAAGGAAACTTTTGGATGTTTTGGCAAAGCATCAGGGAAGGAACCATGTGTGGCGGGGGTCTTAAAGGATGAGCAGAGTTTTAGTAGGTACAGAAGTTGAAGGGACTAACAGCAGAGGGATCCCCTGTCCCAACAGTGGGTAAAGTGTGAAGCAGCAGCAAACCACAGAGATAAGCGAAAGTAAGCAAGAAGTGGATATACAGCCAAGAAAAGTTTCATTTTTAGGTGTCTGGAGCTGGTTTTTGCTGATTCTTCTTGACTAGAAAACGCATATACATATTGATTGATTTGCGAGAAAGGATTCAAAGTTGAGCTTTCTCAGTGGAAAGTGAAGGATATAAAACAGGACTTACTGCCCTCCTCTATAACCACTTATTGAGCCAGAAGCATCACCACTGCCAATAAATACTAATTTGGCAAAGGAAAAAACACATCACCAAAAGACACTCAAAGCAGGTTTCAATCCTCAAGAACAGGACAATTCTTTGTTGGTGGGAAGCAGGGCTGGCCTGTGCACGGTAGGACATCTAGCAGCCCCTCTGGGCTCTACCCACTGGATATCATTAACACAGTCATGACAATCAAAGAACTTCTGCAAAGGTGGAGATTGTAGAAGCAAATGGTATTAAAACAAACAAAAGAAAATTTTAAAACTGGGAGACTCTTTAGATGTCTGTTAGTAACAACAACAGTAATGAACATTTTTAGTGTTACATGCCAGTGTTCTGAGGTCTTTATTGTATTGGTGTTAAGCAAATTTAAAATTAGCAGAATAAACCTACCTAAAGATGATGGCTCATTGCTCAAATCCTAAGAGGGTTGCACAACAGAAGGCCTCAATCCTTATAAACTATAAGCCATTATTATCCCCATTTTACAGGTAATAAAACTGAGGCTCAAGTCATTCAGTTCTTAAGTTTTGAATCCAGGCTTTGAATCAGATCATCTGACTCCTGATCAAAAGTCTTAACCACTCTGCTGCATTGCCTCATCTGTAAGGCAGCTCAGTGTGCTTACTCTGCTACACAGGAAGCTGAAGCTGGGACAGGTGATGTGATTTGTCCAAGGCTACTCATTTGTTGGTAACTGCTCTGGGTATAAAATCTAGGTCTTCTAACTCACACTTCAGATGCTTTTCTGATACCTAGAGGCCTCTGGGAATGTACAAAAGGGAGATTGATTCTTCCCACTGGGAGACCTGGGTGTAGCAGAGGTTGGAGCAAATAACAGGTGACATTAGAACCGGTTCTAGAATATAAAGAAGTTTCAGATTCAATCTGATTCCTGCATTAAAAGATTAACTCTTGAAAGTCAAACACCACCACTGCCCCGCTCACCACCCCCGCCCCCCAACACACATGTACAAACACACAGGCCTCAAGGAAATAGAGCATTTGGTTGATATTGCTTTGAACCTGCAGAGATCTAAAGAAATCGAGAGAATCAAAATGCCTGTACTGTTTCCAAAAACTTCTAGGCCCATTGAAAGAAAATTGCTCTAATTAAAGTTTCCAATTCAGGGATAATTTCACTAAACTACAAGAAGCAGCACTTTTCAGTAGCTTTGAGGGTTGATATAAGATGTTTTGATTCAAACTCTCCCTTAATTGTGTAACCTTGTGGCATTTGGAAATAGAGGGTCCAAACACACCACTACTGCCCAGCCTCTAGAGAGGCAGTCTGCCCACACATGACCGGTGCTCCCATCTGCTTGGCAGAGCAAATGAGCAGTCTAGACTCATTATCTCAGCCCCCAGTGTCTCAGAGCAGCAAGCTCTGAGCTTAGAGAGAAAATACAGAATACAGAGAGAAGGTGAAACTGATGATCCATAGCACAGTTTTTGGTCAGTCAAAAGGTTGAGGGGCTTAACAGAGAGCAGAGAAAGGCTGCATTGCATTAGACAGCATGCATTTCAGCCCATGTCACCCGCTCTGCTGTCTGTCCTTACTTTCCCGCAAACAAACAGCCTCAGAACAGTTCCTTAAGTGCACTTTTCTGAAACAGTAATTTTTGTGCTTATAAATGAGTATTTATCATATCTGTGTGTTCTAGCTTAATCAACATGTAATACAATAATGTAATCATTGACAACATAGAGGCTGGAACTAGCAACACTGTTTCAGTTCGTTGGGTAACTATGGAAACGGAGACACTGCATTTCCTGGGCTGTGCATACAGAGAGGTGCACACCTTTGGCTAAGAGAACTCATGAAATCTTTTATAATAATAACATTCTTTCATCATCTCTCACTGGGCATGTTACCAAACTACTGGAGACTCTCGGAGAGTCAGCTTCCTCCTAACACCCTTTTTCTCTGAAGGACTGCAGCACAGGACTGGCTGATGTGGAAGTCTGGCACGCTGGAAATAACACAAACATGAAGTTTTAATGCCTTCATGCAACAGCAATTAAAATGTATAAAGCATTTTCTACATCCCAGGACTCTACTGAACACCTTCTATGTAAAGCCTTGTCACATGGATTCCTTACCATACCACTGTGAGGGGTGCAGGAGGTAGTGGGGGGTAATGTCTTCATTTTACAGGTAAGGAAATGGCCATAAGTGTCTTTTCCAGAAGTATTTAGCTAATAAGAGGTAGCTGGAATTACAACCTAGGTCTTTCAGACTTCAGAATCAGTGTTCTCAACCATTATAAGTAACAAATATCTATTGAGCACTGTGCCAGCCTTTAAGGTTACTATGACTAATAATACTTCCATGTACTTAAAGAGCTTGTAGTTGGGTAAGGAAAGCAGCTTAAAAAGATGACTGCTGCGTAACTGATAGCCTAGAGGAGATAAAGTTTGCTTATGAAAATGCAGAGGAGAGGCACCGAATATTCACAAGGTTCTATGCTAACATTGACTTCTTGAGTTCATACATCCACAGCAAAATGTGGTCATGAACATTTGATTTGAGGAAGCTGATGGTGCATCCTAAGCTAATGTCTTCAATATTTTTATTAGGGAAATTCTTTAAATTCATAGTGACTTCAATGTCTGCAAGATGAGACTTTCAAAACTCTGGCCTTTCCGTTTCAGCCACTCACTTCCAGGGTCATACCCCCAGGCTTGTCCTCCAAACCTGAAAAACACCTAAAATCTAAATTTGAAGCATCCCATTCTCTGACCACCACTTTCTGTATCTCTGGTTCATTTGCTCTTACACATTACCAAAAACCATCGATGGCCCAAAGAGCCACAACTCATTGATCAGACTATTCTTTTATTGTCCCTTGCCTCCTTATTTTCCCTTCTCTCTTACCAAACTTAAAGTGCATAGCCAATTATGTGTATCCCTCCTTTGCATGCACTCTCAATTCTCTTGCCCCTCTTATACTTCATTACAATCATTCAGCAAAACCTCAACCTTAGTTAAATTCAGCTCTCCCCTTAATCTGTACTTGTACCCATGCAGTTTATTATGGCTGGACACAAGCATAAAACAATGGAAAGTCTCACTTTTTATTCACGGCCATAAACCTCAAGTGGGCCTAAGGGAAAACATATTATTAATACACTTTCCTAGTCTATTACCAAATGCAATATTCTTCTGTTCATATCTCAATATTTCTTATGTCTCTGGTTCTATTCCCATATCTTCACTCTCAGCTAATGACCTTCTTATTTTACTGAAAAAAAAAAAAAAATAGAAGCAACTATAAGAGAACTCCTTCAAGCTCCCACCGTCATACTTACCCATTTACCAGCATCTGTGCCCATAAATTTCACCTTCCCTCCTCTTACTATAGATGAACTGTAAGGGCACCTGTGGGAGAGCAACCTTTTCACTTTGCACTGGAGCCCATGCCCACCCAAGACAGTGCTCCAACACTGTAAGATTAAATTTTTCTTCTCTATGGAAACTACCATCAGCCTAAAGGCAGGCACAGGCCAATTCTCCAGTCTTTCAAGAATCTTTTCTTGATTTCACTTCCCTGCAGGAACTGCCTCATTTTTCTGCTTTTCATTACAGTAAGGTCCTTTAAGGTCTGCTTTTCATTATAGTAAGGTCCTCATCTGTAAAATCCTAGCAAACCTCTGCCTACACTCTCACCAACTCTTTCTTTCCCCTTCGTTCTTAAATTCATTTCAGTTAGACTTTTACCTACATGTTTTAATCAAGTTTACTAACCACTCTACCAACTGTTTTAATCACGTTTACTAAACCTCTACTTGTTAAACAAAATATCAATTCTCAGGCCTCCTTTTCTTTATATCTCAGAAACGTTTGATACCATTGACTCTGTCCCTTCTTCATCCATCAATGACTTTCTTGACTGGCTTCCAGAATGCTATGATCTTCTGATTTCTTTTTACCCCATTGGCCACTCTCTCTCACTCTCTTCTGCTTTACTCCTCATCTCTTCCACCTCTTCTCTTCTCTTTCTACACTCACTCCTTGGATGAACTTATCAGTGCCATGGCTTTAAATACCTTTTGTAAACTCACAACTTCTTATATTTCTACTCTGGACTCCACTCTAGCTTTCTACTGAGCATCTCCACTTAGGTGTCTAATATATATATATATATATTATATATATATATATTATATAATTTTTGTGCTTATAAATGAGTATATACATATATATATATATATCTTTAGCTTAGCATGTTAAGTTAAATATCTGGTCCCTCCAACCCATTTCACCTATACTCATGTCTTCACCATTAGTGGTAACTTCTCAGTTGCTCAAGATGAAAGTCTAGAAGACATCCTTGACTCCTCTCTCTCTCTCATTTCCTACATCTAATCCATCAGTATGTTTGATTGACTTTACCTTCAAAATAGATCCAGAATCTGACACCAAGACTTCTGCCACATTAATCCAAGCTACCATTATCTCTCACATCGATTATCACAAGTCTCCCTGAGTCTACCTTCCCTAGCAACCCCATCATGGCCTATTTCCAACAAAGCAGTCTCAGTGACCATAACAGGCAAGCCAAATCATGGTTCCCCTCTTCTTGAAACCCACCTCTCTCATAATAGAAGCCAGTGTTTGCAATGGTCTCCTAGTCCCGTCACCATCTGGCCACCACAATCTGAGCTCTTCCATTGCTCTCCCTTGCTTGGCCCAGTTCAGCCACAATGGCCCCCTTGCCATTGCTGGAACAAACTGGACATTGTTCCAGGAAGAGGGCTTTTTTCTCCTTGCTTAGAATGCTCTTCTCCCAGAATGCCATGTGGTTCCCTCTCAAATTCTCAGCAAGACTTTCTCTGACCACAGAATTATAATTGCAGCTCTTGCACTTCCTATCCTCCTTTCCTACCTAGTGTCTCCTTATAACACTTACCATCCTCAAATGTAACACATCATTTATGTATATCCTCTGCTAATTGTTAAAATAGAAAGCAAGCTTCACAAGTACAGAAATATTTTTATTGCTTTTAATCCTTAGCACCATACCCAGCACACGGTAGGGATTCAGTAAATGTTTGTAAATGTTGAATGAAAGATAATATAGTTTTAAAATATAATTTTGATTCTTTTTAATTCAACCATCGGCATGTCCTATTATACAAGCTATTCAGTATTTAAAAGCCTAATGAGCCTCTGAATAAGCACTTGTGAAAAGCCTGGTGTATTTAAACTGCTGAATAGTAAACATCAGCCCAGACTTGTAGTATCTGATGAGGTTTAAAACAAAGGATCTTATCCTCAAAGTTGCATCAAGCTAAGTACCAGTTACCATGTTTCTGAGGGCATTTCAAGGAGACTGAGGCGATGTTCAGTTTAGAGGGATGAACTCTCAGCTTTCCCACAGGGCTGGATCTGTTAGTGTCAGGACTTCCGACACACCTGCTTGGGGTGGACTCAGGGCAAAATCTGATCAAGGGCAAACCTGGGTAAGTAAAGAATGCAAGTTAGCATCTGACCACTTTTTCCTTAGAAATAAAAAAAAAAATGTTTTCTTTAATAAATATGAAAAATCTTTGATCTAGGGTTTTTATGGTATTAGGTCTAACATTTAAGTCTCTAATCCATCTTGAATAAACCCTAGAAGAAAATCTAGGTAGTACCATTCAGGACATAGGCATGGGCAAGGACTTCATGTCTAAAACACCAAAAGCAACGGCAGCAAAAGCCAAAATTGACAAATGGGATCTCATTAAACTAAAGAGCTTCTGCACAGCAAAAGAAACTACCATCAGAGTGAACAGGCAACCTACAGAATGGGAGAAAATTTTTGCAATCTACTCATCTGACAAAGGGCTCATTTCCAGAATCTACAAAGAACTCAAACAAATATACAAGAAAAAAACAAACAACCCCATCCAAAAGTGGGGAAAGGATATGAACAGACATTTCTCAAAAGAAGACATTCATACAGCCAACAGACACATGAAAAAATGCTCATCATCACTCGCCATCAGAGAAATGCAAATCAAAACCACAATGAGATACCATCTCACACCAGTTAGAATGGCAATCATTAAAAAATCAGGAAACAACAGGTGTTGGAGAGGATGTGGAGAAATAGGAACACTTTTACACTGTTGGTGGGATTGTAAACTAGTTCAACCATTATGGAAAACAGTATGGCGATTCCTCAAGGATCTAGAACTAGATGTACCATATGACCTAGCCATCCCACTACTGGGTATATACCCAAAGGATTATAAATTATGCTACTACAAAGACACATGCACACGTATGTTTATTGCGGCACTATTCACAATAGCAAAGACTTGGAATCAACCCAAATGTCCATCAGTGACAGACTGGATTAAGAAAATGTGGCACATATACACCATGGAATACTATGCAGCCATAAAAAAGGATGAGTTTGCGTCCTTTGTAGGGACATGGATGCAGCTGGAAACCATCATTCTTAGCAAATTATCACAAGAAGAGAAAACCAAACACCGCATGTTCTCACTCATAGGTGGGAACTGAACAATGAGCTCACTTGGACTCGGGAAGGGGAACATCACACACTGGGGCCTATCATGGGGAGGGGGGAGGGGGGAGGGATTGCATTGGGGAGTTATACCTGATATAAATGATGAATTGATGGGTGCTGACGAGTTGATGGGTGCAGCACACCAACATGGCACATGTATACATATGTAACCTGCACGTTATGCACATGTACCCTAGAACTTAAAGTATAATAAAAATAAAATAAAATAAAAAAAAAAAAGAAAAATCTTTGATCAATATTCACACATTTTCTTGGAAAAGCACATCTAAAAGTGGAATTATCTGCTCTTCTCCAGAAACTTCTAGGGGCAAGAAAACAGAATAGCCATAACAGAGACCAGAGTATAAGTTAGAGGGCTGACAGCATCATTACAAAACGAGGATTGGTATCTAAAATGCTAGAGTCAGTGACTAGAGGAGTCTCTCGCCTCCTGTCAGACAGAGAGAAACATGCTTGTTCCCAGAAGTTTCTCCCCCTGTGCAATAACCTTAATAATATCAACCAGTTATAAACAACATATTCTGTGTTGGTTCTGTTAGATACTTTATCAACATTATTTCAGAACTGTTCAAAATACTTATTACCCCCACTCTGAAGATGAGAATACTGAGGCTCAGAAAGGTTAATTAGTTTGCCTAAAATCACACAGCTAGTATGAGATAGGGTCAGTATACAAACTCAAGGCTCAATGACCCCAACCCCATGTTACTCCTCTAATACTAGGCTGAAGCTGAAGCTGGGGTTTAGAGAAAGCACCCAGGCCTGGAAAAGGGAGCAGGCTGGCATTATAGCAGTGCTAAGGCCCCAGTAAAGAACTGGAGGCCACCCATGGCATAAGTCCAGTCTCAGAGCCTGGACGCACACCAGAGCATGAGTGACAAGACTAACTCAGCGGGCACAAATGATAAGGGCTTCACTCCATGGTTAGGACTGCTGTCTAATTCTTGGCAGAGAGGTGAACTGACTGACAGACATGTGGAGATACTGACACAGATGGAGAGGGACAGTGCAGGGCTGGGACTGACAGGAGGGACCTTCACCACTCTCTCCTCTCTCCCTAATATCCAAAGTCCGTCTTCACATCCTCTCCAGCCATCCTGTTTTCTCCTCCAGCTCCACCATTTCTCGAAGCATGCCTTTGTGGCTCTACAAAGGGAGTGTCCTGGGTTTGAATTTTACCACCTTCTGCCTCCCAAGAAGGCCACTGAGCCCTAAGCTTGAGTTGTTTTA